>NC_025999.2:21389045-21406341 GCF_000442705.2 Elaeis guineensis
TTATACTTTCAAGCGTCACCCTTCGGCAAAGGACTGGTGGTACTTCTCTCCCCAGTTCGGTAGAAAGGGGTTGTTGAAGGTGCCCCCTCTTCTATCCACAACTGGAAGGAGAGGTACTTCTACATCCGATGCCCGACCTTGGAACTGGGATTACCCCCCTGGGGCTCTTTGAGGGATTTCGTCCGTCGGTCTTCTAGCCTGGAAAGGGATGACTCCGAAGCCTCCAATAAGCTCGAGGCCTATCCAGCCCCCCTTCTTTCTGACCTTCTGAAGGAATAACTCTTATTCAATATCGGCCTGAGCCCTCTTGACCCTATCGGTACTATCATTATTATATATATATATATATATATTTTGTTGCTTTCCCTTTCTCTTATTCTATTATTGAGCCATGTCGATCTTCTTTTATTGCAGACATGGACACAGGCGTGGCTCGGAGGTTAGCCTAGGGTCTCAAGACCCACAAGAGAAAAGGCACTGCGACTTCGGGATCGGTGAAGAGAGCCAGGACAGAAGAGACGAGCTCGGCCGTGCCTGCTTAGGTGGCCGTTGCCGTTGATGCCCCCTCTGACGTCGAGCCTGAAGTCTCCCGAGCCTCTTCATGGAGCCCCCCGACTGAGGTTCCCGCTCCAGAGGCTTGTCCCGAGGGGGCACCAGGGGCTGAAAGGAGGAGGAGAAAGAAGACCTTGGCCCGCAAGAGCCGCAGCCGCAAGGCTGCCATTGAGGGGGCCGACGGCTCCAAGAAAGATATGGGGAAAATCTCTTCAACAATAGGATTTAATAAAGAGGCTGGTCGAAGGGTGCATTCTGCCCGAGGTCGTCCACAGGATCATCCTTGCTGATCCTGAGCAGCAGGTCTGGAACTCTCTGGGATCCTTTCTCGAGGTAGGTCAATTCACTTTTTTCTTCTTCTTGCTTCTTTACTTAGTTTACTCCTTAGCCTTTATGTTGACTCCCCGACCTCTCTTGCAGATTGGACACTAGCTCATCGCCAACATCGAGGCGATGAAGATCGCCAAGAGGGAGGCAGCCCAGGCGGAGGAAGGTCGCTTGGCTAAGGCCGCCCGCCTCAAGGAGAAGATCGTCGAGGTCACAAGTCTCCAGGAGGTGCTACAGAAGGAGGGACAAACCTCATCCGATTTGAGGGCCGCCATGGAGGAGGAAAGAAAGAAGGCAGAGGTCGAGGTCTCCGAACTGATGGCGTAGGTCTCCGAGCTGAAGGTGCAGATTTCGTCCCTAGTCTCGAAGGCAGGGGCCCGAGTAGTGGAGGAGTTCAAGACCTCCTCCAAGATGGAGGATTTGTAGGTCCAGTTTGGCCATGATGCCTTCATCAAGGGTTTCGATCTCTGTCAAGAGAAGGTGGCCAAAAAGTTTCTCGAATTGGACCTCGGCTTCCTGGATGAGGCATCCGATGATGAAGCCGGACCTTTCAAAGCCGCTACCGATCTTCCTCCAGTCGGGACCTCTTCGATCACTGTGGTTGCCGTCACCAACCTTCCGAGGGTGCTGAGCTCCTCCACTTCTGTTTCAAAGGTCCGAAACCTCTAATTTTATATTTTTTCTTTATGGCGACATTTCTTTGTTCTCTTGTACTTAAAAGCTATTTAATCAATGAAATCGGATTCTTCTTTACAGAGAGCTCCTTTTTCTTCTTCTGCATTCTTTTTCTTCTCTTTTATCTTCTTCCACTAATTTGAGTTATGGCGCTCTTGTCTCCCAATGACAGTGCCCTGCCGAAGCTCTTCCCCTATCGCAGGAGATTCTCCTGAAGTCGATGATCTGAGATCTCAGAAGGAAGGTTCGTCACTTGATGAAGAAATTCAAGAAGCTGGACGATGAACTTCATTGGCTCAGAAAGAGCCATTCAGAAGTCACCGTGGAGGCTACTCACTTTCGGGACCTCCATAAAAAGGGTTTCATGGAATACACCCGGAGGAAGGCCGACTTCATGGCAGAGCTTGAGGAACTCTGAAAATATGCGAGCGATCGATCTTGGACTCAGGCTTCCAAGATCAGCTCTCTTGAAGTTGAGCTGGCAGCTGCACGAGAGAAGATCGGCCAGTTGGAAGGGAGCTCATCCTGGCTCGCAACTCAGGCCGAACGCGATCGAGACTGGTCGAAAAAATTTTTCGACCTTCAAAAGTAGCTACAGGACGCTGAGGCGAACTACAATGCCTACCGAGTCGGCTGGTGCGGGCAAGTAGAGGACTACCGAAGGAAGCTCAAGATGGCGACCGACGAAGTTGCCCACTTTCAGAGGCAGTTGTCTGAGAGAGTCCAGCCCGCCTTGGCACAAGGCTCCGACGAGCTCCGCTCCTTGAGGGGGACCATGGAAGAATTGTCTGTGGCCCTTGGGTGGGAGAAGGCCGAACTGCAGCGGCTGAAGATTCAGCTGGCCCACGAGCAGCAGGCAGTCCAGGATGTCGAGGTGGAGTTCGAGGTCCTGAGGAAGAAGCTTCGGGAGTCGGAGGGCGAAAGCCGACGGTTCCACCAGATGTATTAGGAGATGCTGCTAAGAAAGATGGAACTGGAAGAAGAAGTCAAAAACTTAAAGCAATCCCTAATAAGGATTGGAACCGAGAGCTCGGAGTCGGAAGAAGCCGAGCTTCCTTAAAGCTTCTTTTATCTTTCGTTCTTCCATGTATTCTTTTTCTTTTTTTATCATTTTTCTTTTTTGGCCTTCAAGGCTTTGTAATGTACACTTCACTAATGAAATGAAAAAGAAATTTTCCATTACCTTGTCCATTCTTGCATTAAGTCATCGTTTACCGAACTTCTTTTATCTTTTGTCTTGTTCGATGCTGACATTGTTTGAAGGTTCCTGATCATCGTCGTGTTGATTTGTCTTTTTTGTTCATGATCGTAGGTCTTTTCGAGGCCATTTGAGTTTGACGCTTCCTCTCAGTGCTCGAGCTTGGGGGCCCGAACTTTTCATTACCTTTAGAAAGTTGATTTTTCTTTGGCCTGTGTTAAGTTCCCTCTTAGAGACTGAGGGTTTTTGATAAGAGTCTCCTTCCTCGTTGAGACGAGGTCCCTTGTGTCTTTAATGTAGTTTGTTTTTCCCTTATCACTGGTGTAGTTCGTCGCTTTCCCTTTTTATCTCCCCCTCTTTTTTTTTATGTTCGAGTGAGGGTTTTTCCTCTGCTCTTAACGAGGTCGTGGGAGTGTAAAGGAGCCATTGAGGAGGCTTTCCCCCTCATCCGATCTTGATCGATCGGGTCTTCATTTGTATCAGGATGAGGTTCTCCTCCTATTCCCGACACAGTCAATTTTAGTCTATATTAGGATGAGGTACTCCTCCTGTTCCTAACAGGGCTGTGGGGGTATGTAAGGGCCGTTGTAAGGGCCTCTCCCCTCATCCAGTCTCTACATAATCGGGCCTTCGATTTTGCTCATGTTAGGATGAGGTTCTCCTCCTATTCCTAACATGACTGTGGGGGCACATAAGGGCAGTTGTAAGAATCTCTCCCTCCATTCGATCTTTAAATAATCGGGCCTTCGACTTTACTCATGTTAGGACGAGGTTCTCCTCCTGTTCCTAAGATGGCTGTGGGGGCACATAAGGGCCATTGTAAGGGCCTCTCCCTCCATCCGGTCTTTAAATAATTGGGCCTTCGACTTTGCTCATGTTAGGACGAGGTTCTCCTTCTGTTCCTAACATGGTTGTGGGGGCACATAAGGGCCATTGTAAGGGCCTTTCTCCCATCCGATCTTTAAATAATCGGACCTTTGACTTTACTCATGTTAGGATGAGGTTCTCCTTCTGTTCCTAACATGGCTGTGGGGGCACATAAGAGCCGTTGTAAGGGCCTCTCCTTCCATCCGATCTTTAAATAATTGGGCCTTCGACTTTGCTCATGTTAGGATGAGGTTCTCCTCCTATTCCTAACATGACTGTGGGGGCACATAAGGGCCGTTGTAAGGGCCTCTCTCTCCATCTGGTCTTTAAATTATCGGACCTTCGACTTTGTTCGTGTTAGGACGAGATCCTCCTCCTGTTCCTAACACGCTTAGTTTTGATTGTCGGAAGAAGCTACTCCCTATCGTTATGAGCTCATGCCAAAAGAAAAGATATGCAAATATGAAAGAAATTTTTATTTAAGGCAAAGTTATTGGTAATACATTCGTAGATTTTTTGAATCCCATAGCCGTGGAAGGTCTGCTCCCCATCGGGGTTCTCTAGAGATGGAGTTGATAATCCCAATTGGAGGTTGATCTTCAGGCTGCTCCTCCCTCGTTGGTGGCTCCGGTTGCAGTAGGGCCCTCGGTCGATGTTCATTACGTTTAAATCGACATCGAATGAATCTGTCGAGCCGACCTCATCTGATGAGCTCCTCGATCTCATCTCGAAGCTGAATGCACTCCTCCGTGTCATGGCCGTGGTCACGATGATAGAGGCAGAACTTGTTAGGGTTGTACTTTTTGGGGTGTGTGCGCATCCTTTCCGACCTTGGCAGCTGCTCCCTAACCTCCATCAACACTTGAGTTTTCGATGCGTTGAGAGGGGCGTAGCTGTGGAATCTTCCCGGGGGAGAGCCCCACCGAACTCTACAGTCCGGGCTTCTTTGCCTACGAGCTCTGGGAGGAGTCTAGACATGCTTGTGTCTAGGGAGAGTTTGAGAATGTGGCCGAGCTTCACTCGGCCCTTTTTCAACTGCGGGCTTGCTGGAGTCTCCCGCCTGCCGCTCCTTCGCAGCCTCCTCGTCCTTCATCTTGAAGGCTTCTTATGCTCGGGCATATCCTTCAGCCCGAGCTAGCAAATCAGCAAAGTCCCTGGGATACTTCTTTTCCAGGGAAAATAGAAGATCATTCTTTTGAAGACCGCCCTTCAGGGCAGCCATCGCGATCGATTGGTCCAAGTTCTGGACCTCCAACATGGCGATGTTAAAATGGTTGATGTAAGCTCAGATGGATTCTTCCTCCTTTTGCTTGAAGTTGATGAGGGACTCCGAACCTCTCTGGAGACGTCGGCTACTGACGAAATGAGCAACGAACTGGTGGCTCATCTGATCAAAAGAGAAGATAGTACCCGACTTTAGTATCGAGTATCAATTTCTTGCTGCTCCCTTCAAGATAGATGGGAAAGCTTGGCACAGGATGGCGTCTGGGATGCCATGGAGCAGCATCATTATTCGAAAGATCTTCAGGTGGTCAACCGGATCCGAGGTCCCATCGTAGCTCTCGAATTGGGAGAGCTTGAAGTTCGACGGGATTGGCTCCTGCATGATCATTTGAGAGAAAGGAGGGTCAGTGCAGATGTCCCACCGTAAGTAGTGGGAGCATGGTGGAGCTCTTCGATCCATCGGTTCATCTCTCAAAATCTTTGATTCAGGAGGTCCTCTCGACTGCGAGTCTCGAGGGTCTTCTGGTGGAATGGAGGTAGGAACTCTCAGGGGGTGGAATCATGATCGGATGGTGGGCTCTCCGCCTTCTTCTTCTCCTTTCCGGGGAAGATGGGGCGACTTGCCCAAGTGGCCCACTCGGTCGTCAGATTCTGAAACTCTGGCGATGCTCTTTCCAGCCGTACTGATGCCTGTGGCTGCTGCTGCATGGCCTGCACTGCTTCAGTGAGGCCACTGACCTACTGAACCAGCAAGTCAAACTGCTCCATGCCGACTGCCATTGCCGAAGGAGGAGGAGCCTGGAAAGCTGGAGACGAGGCCGGAGCTTGCAGAGCTCACTGAGATCTGGCCGCGGAGGTCATGGATCGCCTGGTGGATGCCTTTTGAGGAGGCATCAGGTAGAGATCTAGCAGGAGAAGGAGAAGAAGATGTCGGAGAAGATGATCGGAGACAGTCCCGTTGAGCACTCCTTTAAGAATAAGGGTACTGCGAAGATACGTATCCTTCCTCTAGCACCAATTCTGTTAGTGCAGAATTCTACCGATGCTGGAGAAGTTGGAGTTGAGATGACCGCGGCCGCTGTCGGGACCTACAAGGGAAGTCTAAATCGGAGTTGGGGGTGCTCCGGCAAGACCCTCCGATGCTCAAGTCAGTACTCTGCTTCAATAGAAATGGAGTGCTCAAATGAGATTTTGGCAGAGTTTCGAGATAGAATTTTGAGCTTAGAGAAGAACGTATCTGGGAGTCCCCTTTTATAGATGGAGAGCATAACTGATTGACAGCGATGTCTGTAACCGCCTGGTAGTGGGCCGTTCAGGACCACGCGAAGTTTGTTACGGAGAGTAGTGGCGTCAGGGGGCCGTTCAGGGCCACATGGAGTTTGTTACAGAGAGTAATGGTGTCCGTTGTCGTGACTTGCCAGAGAGTGGTGAAGCTACGTGAAATTCGTTACAGAGAGTGGAGTAGGGTAGTGGCCATTGTCGTGACTTGCGAGAGAGTTCGGATCTGTCAGCTGAAGCTCGATTGGGATGTCTGATGGAATGGAGTGGCTCTTTATCTTCGCCAATCCAGGAGAAGCTCGAATATTTTCGAGGTTGCTGACAGGTCTACTGTTGTTGGGTGCCTAGAGTACTGATGCTGCAGGTGGGAGTCACCTGCTGTAGAAGCTCGGATGGAGACTTTCTATTGGAAAAGTTTGATTTCATGAGGAATCCGATAGAGGGTCGACCGACAGTGGACTTCGGGTGGTGTTGGGGAGGTTCGTCCGCTGGAGGAGACTGGAGGATCCAGTGGAAGTCCGGATGGCGTTGTTGAAGTCCGACTGATGCTATTGGAGGTTGATGGCTGGGGAGGTATGACAGACACTGGAGGTGATCGACCGTTATAGAAATTCAGCTACTGGAGCCCATCCATTGTAGAAGTTCATCCGAAATCCATCCGCTATGGAAGTTCAGACGGAGTCCGGTTCTTGTAGAAGGCTGAAAGGAGGTCGCTTATTATAGAAGCTCGATCGAAGATCGGTTGTCGTGGAAGCTCGAAGTAGTGACCTGGCTGGTGGAGCCTGTCCCGTTGTAAAAGCTCGTCTGGGATCCATCCACTGTAGGAGCTCGACTGGGATCCAGCTATGAAGAATCTCGACTGAAGTCTGCCTGTAATAGAAGTTCGGAAGGAATTCATTTACAGTAGAGGTTCGGATGGAATTCGCTTACAGTAGAGATCTGGAGTGGACCGCCTGTAGTAGAAGTTTGGAGTGGACCACTTGCAGTAGAAGTTTGGAGTAGACCGCTTGTGGTAGAAGTTCAGAGTAGAGATCCGACTGGTGGAGCCCTTTCGTTGTCGAAATTCATCTGGGATCCATCCACTATAGGAGTTCGACTGAAATCCAGTTCTCGTAGGAGCTCGGATGGAATTCGGAAGGTGGTCGACCACCGTAGAAACTTGGATGGAGTCTGGTTACTATAGAAATCCCATTGTTGGAGAAGCTTGAATATTGACGAAGTCCGAAAGAAGTTCGGAGTAGAGTCGTCCATGGCCGGAAGAAGTCTGGAAGGGATTCGGAGAATAGTCAATCACTGTAGAAAATCGGCTGATAGTGAAGCCAGAGAGCATTTGGAGCAGTCCGGTAGATGAATGGAGAAGCTCATTATCGGAGAAGTCTAGATGGTATTATGGAAGCTTGGACAGTCGATGGAGTTCAGAAAGATGCTACACAAGGTCGGAAGCCGGAAAAGCCCTGGAAGGGTCGGCCTTTTACAAACTTCGGCTGGGGGTATTTTATACCCAATAGAAATACAGCGACTCATTCTTCTCCAACTCTTGGAGTGGTCAATCCCATCTTGATCACACTCTGACTTCGCAAGTACTTGACTGTGCCCAAAAGCCTTCCATCACTGAATTAAAAATTCAGTTAGTCCAGTACCAAAGCACAGTGAGTTGCTTGCAAGTCATTGAGGCAATCTCAGGTCTAGGGGACACTTATACCTATATCCCATCAGAGATATTTTCGATAGTAGAATGCTCTAGAGTTGGTCATGTTCAATGATGATGTACCCTTACATCTCACCTGTATGCCATACCAGTGTCTCCATACTTCTTGATTAAGAGGACAACCAACCCATATGGCCTACAGCGACCTATGCTCGATGGAAGCTGTTATCCTTGTTAACAGCCTATCATTTGGTCGTGAACAGTTTTAAGAACTAATCGATAAATCCTCTCTTTATCGAACCTAAATAGTCCTAAGGACTTCATCACAATAATGGAGTTCATTAGAAGATGAAAACTTATGATGAAAATGCCAAAAATATATTTTATTTATTAACAAATCAATTATAATATAAGGTTGCTCAACCGTCAACAGGTTGATGATTGGCTTTTGGGACATATTTTCCAACATCCACTCACTACCCTAGTGAGTAAACCATATCTGATCTCATACATGGTGTAATGATAGAACAAATTCTACTCATAAACATCCTATGTATGTTGGACTGGAAAACTTAAGCAGCCTCTTAGATCTATCTCTATAGATCTTCATCCCTAAGATGAGAGATGCTTTTCTCAAAGTCCTTTATAGAGAACAATAATTATAGCGAAACCTTTAATCCCTGTAATGTAAGGAATGTCATTTTCGATTAAGAGAATTTCATTCACATACAAGACAAGAAATACACTCATAGAATAATTTATCCATTTGTATTTGCAAGATTCTTCTTCATTCTCAACGAAGCCATATGTTTTGATTACTTATCAAAATACATATTCCAACTCCAACATATTTAGCATTGCCACAAGAAAAAATATCTTGTTATGGTCAATACCATAATATTGATAATATCCTTAGGCAACTAGATGAGCTTTGTAAGTCTCCACCTTCTCGTCTGTGCTACTCTGATCCTATTAGAGATCCACTTACACTCTATGGGTTTTACCCCTTCGAGTGGATCAATGAGTATCCATACACCGTTGATCTTCATGGAATCAATTTCGGACTTTGTGGCTCTAAGCCACTAATCAAAATCGAACTTCTGCATGGCATCCATATAGATGATCAAATCTTTGTTGTTCTTATCGAGCTCAACAGGATCACATCCCAAATCTAAAAACTGAAGTCTCTATCCGATAGATGTGGTACTCTATCGGATCTCCTTCATGGTGCCTCTACAACGGGTTCTAGGTTTGATCTAATCAAATCCGATTCTATGGGTTCACTAGATTGTGTCAGTTTTTCTATCTGTTGAACTTCATAAGTTTCACATTAAAAGCATCAGTACCTTCACCAAGGTACTCCTTTTCTGAAAGAAATGCTGAACAACTTTTGTTCTTTAGCAAGGTAGAAGTTATATCCCCTAGATCCTTTGGAGTTATCCTACAAAATAATATATATATAGGATTAGGATCCAAGCTAATCGATCGACAAATACTCAACATAAATTAAACACTCCCAAACTTCAAGGTAAGAAAGTATCGGCTTACACCTAGTCTATATCTCATATGGAGTCATTGCGACTGATTAATTCGGAATCCAGTTTAAAACATAACACATAGTCTCAAGAGCATAACCTTAAAAGGAGACTGACAGACTTATAAGTCCCATCATGGATCGAACTATATTTAACAAAGTCGATTCTAATAAAAGAGAATCCTATTCTCTTCTAGATTTATCAAAAACTCACCGGAAAGGCATTCTCCTCTTTGATCTGACTGAAGAATTTCAATGCTCTTCCTAGTTTGTTTCTCTACCATATTATGAAATTATTTAAATATTTTAAATAATCTAAATTTATGACAAACATGTTCATAGATCCAATATATTAGTATGTATCAGATTCGAAACATCATTGGCTCGTTCACCTTTTCTAGCAAAAGATGACTTGAGCATCTTACTAAGGAGATAAGATTGATAGGTTGACATTGATTCATAATCATTGACCTCAAGAATTACCATCTGTTGATTCTATTCTTATTTATATGATCGAATCTAAATTGTCAAAGGTAGGCTTCCATGACATTATCTACTTTAAGGAGTTTGTTTGATTGTGTACAATACACTAACAGGCTGTGACTATTCATAAATATTATTTTTTAATTATCCACATTGTTGGTGCAAAAATCTGCCTGCGCCGGAGAAGCTGGAGCTGAGGAAGCCGCGGTCGCCGCCGGGACCTGCAAGGGAAGTCTAAACCGGAGGTGGGGTTGCTCCGGCAAGACCCTCCGACGCTCAAGTCAGTTCTCTGCCTCAACAAGAATGGAGTGCTCGAACGGAGAATTTAGCAGAGTTTTGAGATAGAAAAGAGGGCTTAGAGAATAACGTATCTGGATCCCCTTTTATAGGCAGAGGGGGCAACGGATTGATGGTGACACCTGCAACCGTCTGGTAGTGGGCCACCCACGGTCAGGGAAATTAATTGCGGAGAGTGGTGGGGTAGACTCGTGGCTGTTGTCATAGTCTGCCACGTATGGTCTGTTGCGGGTAGTGGGGCGGCGTCCGTTGCCGCTAGCTGTCAGTGAGTAGTGGGATCGTTCAGCACCTGCCGCAGGGAGCGGGACAGAATCGCGGCCGTTTGCTACAGCCTGTCAGGGAGTAATGGGTCCGCTGCTAGAGCCGCGTAGAATCCGCTGTAGGACCTGGAACAGGATCATGATTGTTGTCGCGACCTGCCGAGGGGGTGCGGATCTATCGATTGAGGTTCGGCCTCGGTTGGAGTCCGGCCTTCGTAGGAGCCCGGGCGGAACCGCTCTGATGTCGAAGGTGGAGCCCGGCTCCCGTAGGAGTCCGGGCGGAGCCGTTCTGATGTCGGAGGTGGAGCCCGGCTCCCGTAGGAGTCCGGGCGGAGCCGTTCTGACGTTGGAGGTGGAGCCCGGCTCCCGTAGGAATCCGGGCGGAGCCGTTCTGACGTCGGAGGTGGAGCCCGGCTCCCGTAGGAGTCCGGGCGGAGCCGTTCTGACATCGGAGGTGGAGCCCGGCTCTCGTAGGAGTCCGGGCGGAGCCATTCTGACGTCGGAGGTGGAGCCCGGCTCCCGTAGGAATCCGGGCGGAGCCGTTCTGACGTCGGAGGTGGAGCCCGGCTCCCGTAGGAGTCCGAGCGGAGCCGTTCTAACGTCGGAGGTGGAGCCCGGCTCCCGTAGGAGTCCGGGCGGAGCCGTTCTGATGTCGGAGGTGGAGCCCGGCTCCCGTAGGAGTCCGGGCGGAGCTGTTCTGATGTCGGAGGTGGAGCCCGGCTCCCGTAGGAGTCCGGGCGGAGCCGTTCTGATGTCGGAGGTGGAGCCCGGCTCCCGTAGGAGTCCGGGCGGAGCCATTCTGATGTCGGAGGTGGAGCCCGGCTCCCGTAGGAGTCCGGGCGGAGCCGTTCTGATGTCGGAGGTGGAGCGATCTTGTAGGATCCCGGCTCCCGTAGGAGTCCGGGCGGAGCTGCTGCAAACAAAGTCATGGGTGAAGTCCGGCTCTGATAGAAGTCCGGATTGAGCTTACCAGCGATTGATATTGAGAGCGGAGCCCAGCTCCCGTAGGAGTCCGGGCGGAGCTGTTTTGATGTCGGCGGCGGAGCCCAGCTCCCGTAGGAGTTCGGGCGGAGCAGCGCTTGCTGATGGCAGTGGAGCCCGGCTCCCGTAGGAGTCCGGGCGGAGCAGCGCTTGCTGATGGCGGTGGAGCCTGGCTCCCGTAGGAATCCGGGCGGAGCTGCGCTGCAAACAAAGTCAAGGGTGAAGTCCGGCTCTCGTAAGAGTCCAGACTGAGCTTACCAGCAATTGATGTTGAGAGCGGAGCCCGGATCCCGTAGGAGTCCGGGCGGAGCTGTTTTGATGTCGGCGGTGGAGCCCGGCTCCCGTAGGAGTCCGGGCGGAGCAGCGCTTGCTGATGGCGGTGGAGCCCGGCTCCCGTAGGAGCCCGGGCGGAGCAGCGCTTGCTGATGGCGGTGGAGCCCGGCTCCCGTAGGAGTCCGGGCGGGGCCGTTCTGATGGGAATTTCGGCCGCGGGTATTTCATACCCAACACCAGTCCCCCTACTTCCAAGTTTGAATTTCAAGCGAAGGAAGTACACAGAGAGAGAGATGCGCAGCCGAAATTGCCCCCTCGATCCCTGTGCGCAGCTGCCCCCACTTAATGTGCGCGTGTCAGAATCCATTTTTTGGCAAAGGCGACTTGAAAAGTCTTTTCGAAACCTCCGTTGAAACACGATCCCAGGCGTCGCTCTGTGGGAATCTGTGAGCGGTCAACCCTCGATAGCAGCGAAGCGGATAAGCGCGACACGCGGCACACACCATCTGGCCCAGGAATTCTCGCCGTCATAACTGCGCCAGGATCCGCCGGCTATTTAAACCCTTCGATACATTCACGGTCTCATCCTGGCGTTCTTCTTTTCCCCTGAGAGTCTTGCTCCCCTCGTGCCAATTCCCGCTGCCTTTTGCCCATCAATCCTTCTCTGAGGGTTTCCACACCATGTCCTCAACTCTGGAGGCTGTTCTTGAGGGGATTGTTAGGGTTCGGAGGAAGGTGAGGAGGAGGACGACGGTCGGTGAGAATCTCCGTCATCCCAGAGGGGGCCCAAGGAAGAATTCCTTCAACAACAGGGGTTTAATATCGGGGGCTGTTGTAGAAGCTATTCTGCCCGCGAATTTCGGAGCAGTAAGGCGGGGCAATACCGGTCAAGAGGTCAGAATAGACGTCACAAGTCATGACGGGATCCTTAACGCCGTCGGGGCCAAGGGACCAGAGACGGTCGACGGCGGGGCGGTAGAACTTGTTGCGGAGATGGTGGAAGTAGCGCATGCTGACCTTGCCGGAGTGTCTCAGGTGGCGGCCGTCATGGCTACGGCTCTTCTTGAAACAGGTCTTCGCTACTGTCGTTGTTACCCCGGCCGCCTTCGGAGATCAATCCCACCCCTTTCTCGCTAAGGTCGGAACTTTGGGGACAGAATGAAGAGAGATGGGGCGAGAGATGTTACACGCACTGGAGAATGCGACTGAGAAGAACAGAGACGGGAAGAGGAATTTGCAGCTTGGATCGGCCTCCGGTTCATCCTGCCCGAACCGTGCTTTGCAAGACATGTATTTTCTTTTTCTCTTTTTTCTGACCCGCCGGGTCCTGTAACGTGTGCTTCTATTAAATAAAATAGTGATTTCAGTACCTTGTTTACCTCTCGTGTCAAATAATTGTCTGTCGAACTTCTTTCCTTCTCTTTGCCTGTGTCATGCCGTTCCAAGACCGTCGGCGACCTTTTCAGTTCATGTGGGGTCGTCCTTCGTCGGGCTTCTTTTCGGTTTTTCCTGCCGTTAGGAGATATCCACTTGTTAGGTTTGCTGGGATATTTCTCCGCTGGAGTTGGGGCTAGGTTCGAAGAAGCTCCTTGGCGACGGAGCCCGGCTCCCGTAGGAGTCCGGGTGAAGCTTTACCTTGGCGGCGGAGCCCGGCTCCCGTAGGAGTCCGGGTGAAGCTTTACCTTGGCGGCGGAGCCCGGCTCCCGTAGGAGTCCGGGTGAAGCTTTACCTTGGCGGCGGAGCCCGGCTCCCATAGGAGTCCGGGTGAAGCTTTACCTTGGCGGCGGAGCCCGGCTCCCGTAGGAGTCCGGGTCTTCCATTTTGCTTGAGCCGGTGGCGAGGTTCTCGTCATCAGCCTGGCTTGTGGGGGCGCGTTGGGGCGCTGTAAGGCCTCTCCCCCCTCCGGTCTAAAAGAACCGGGCCTTCAACTTTGCTCATGTCAGGACGAGGTTCTCCTCCTGTTCCTGACATGGCTGTGGGGGCACATTAGGGTGTTGTAGGGCCTCTCCCCCCATCCGATCTAAAGGAACCGGGCCTTCGACTTTGCTCAAGTTAGGGCGAGGTTCTCCTCCTGTCCCTAACAGGGCTGTGGGGGCACATTAGGGCGTTGTAGGGCCTCTCCCCCCATCCGGTCTAAAGGAACCGGGCCTTCGACTTTGCTCAAGTTAGGGCGAGGTTCTCCTCCTGTCCCTAACAGGGCTGTGGGGGCACATTAGGGCGTTGTAGGGCCTCTCCCCCCATCCGGTCTAAAGGAACCGGGCCTTCGACTTTGCTCAAGTTAGGGCGAGGTTCTCCTCCTGTCCCTAACAGGGCTGTGGGGGCACATTAGGGCGTTGTAGGGCCTCTCCCCCCATCCGGTCTAAAGGAACCGGGCCTTCGACTTTTGCAAGATTGCATTCTCGTTTTTGATACCGTCTGCTTGAACGGTCCCTAGACAAATGGGCACAGATTTTTCGATTAGGATGAAATTACTGGTAGTAAACCCGTAAGTTTTCTGAGTTCCATGGTCGCGGGAGGTCGGCCCCTCCGAGCTCCTTAAGATAATAAGTCCCCGGTCGGACCACCTCTTTGATCTCATAAGGTCCTTCCCAATTTGGGGCTAGCTTCCCCTGGGCCTGCGGCTGTGAGACAGCAGCTCGTCGGAGTACAAGATCCCCCGCTCTAAATGTCTTGTTCTTGACTCGGGTGTTATAATATCGGGCAACCTTCTGTCTGTAGGCCGCCATTCGGACCTGAGCGATCTCCCGCCTTTCTTCCAGTAGGTCGAGGTTGGCCCTGAGATTTCGTGCATTCTGGGGTTCATCGAACGCCACGACTCGTGCCGACGGGAGTTTAAGTTCGATCGAGATGACGGCTTCTGTACCAAAGGCTAGAGCAAAGGGAGTCTCTCCTGTAGGCAACCTCTGGGTAGTTCGGTACGCCCACAGCACATGGTAAAGCTCGTCCGCCCAAGTTCCTTTCGCTTTTTCAAGCCTTGTCTTGATTCCCTGCAAAAGGGTTCTGTTCGTTACCTCGGCTTCGCCGTTTGCCTGGGGATGGGCCACCGATGTGAACTTGTGGGAGATGTTTAGGTCTTCACAGAATTCAGCAAATCTGGCTCCCGCGAATTGCCGTCCATTATCAGTGATCAGTGTTCGAGGTAAACCGAACCTGCACACTATTGATTTCCAGACGAAATCCTGCACTTTCGCTTCTGTGATTTTGGCTAGTGGTTCGGCCTCGACCTATTTGGTGAAGTAGTCGATTGCTACAAGGAGGAATTTCCTTTGACCGGACGCCATGGGAAAGGGGCCAAGAATATCCATCCCCCATTGTGCAAAAGGCCATGGGGCACTCAGGGGTGTGAGCTCGGTAGCAGGTTGTCTCTGAACGTTGGCGTACCTTTGGCATCGATCGCATTTTTTGACATATTTGATTGAATCATGATGCATTGTTGGCCAGTAGTACCCTTGGCGGAGTAGTTTGTGGGATAGAGATCTGGCACCCAAATGGCTTCCGCAAACTCCCTCGTGCACTTCCCATAAAGCATAGTCGGCTTCTGAGGGTCGGAGACATCTCAAGAGAGGCAAGGAGTACGATCTCTTGTACAATTTGCCCTCATAGAGGATGTACCGGGATGCCTGATTTCGGAGTTTCCGGGCCTCTTTCGCATCTTGGGGAAGAATCCCATCTCTAAGATAGGTTATCAGCGGGTCGACCCAGCTGGGCTCGTGGTCAATATCCATTACGAGCTGCGGTTCTTCCGTACTTGGGTGCTTTAAAACTTCAAAGAGGACGCCTTTGGGCAATTTGGCCGGAGCCGATGTTGCTAGCTTGGAGAGAAAATCGGCTCTGGCATTCTCCGATCTTGGAATTTGCTTGATGTTGAAATTGTTGAAGGCGGGGGTGAATTCTTTCACCTTCTCAAGATATTTGGCCATACTGTCCTCCCGCGCTTCAAAGCTCCCGCTGACTTGTCCCACTATAAGTTGGGAATCGCTGTGCACCCGGAGTTGGTTTATTCCAAGCTCCTTAGCGACCCTCAGTCCTGCGATTAGAGCTTCATATTCTGCTCCATTGTTTGTTGCGGGGAATCCGAAACGCAGAGCGTACTCCGCGACGACTCCTTCCGGGCTGGTCAAGATCAGGCCTGCACCAGCGCCCGCCATGTTGGAAGATCCGTCCACGTGGAGGGTCCAAAAGCCATCGAAGGAACTGGCTTCTTCGTCGGAGGAGTCCGGTTGAGTCTTCAGGTCGTCAATTTTGCTTTGCTCAGGTTCGGCCTCCTCAGGGACGGTGCATTCTACTATGAAATCCGCCAATACCTGAGCCTTTATTGCCGGCCTGGGATGGTAGTTGATGTCGAATTCTGTGAGCTCGATTGCCCATTTCGCCATTCTTCCAGAAATGTCAGCTCGGTGCAAAACCGCTTTGATCGGTTGGTCAGTGAGCAACGTCACCGTGTGCCCTTGAAAGTAAGGCCGGAGTCTCCGAGCTGCAATCAACAAAGCGTAGGTCAGTTTCTCTAATTTAGTATACCTGGTCTCGGCGTCCCTTAGCACGCGGCTAATGTAGTAGACCGGCCGCTGGATTTTTATTTCTTCTTTGACAAGGACTGCCGCGAGGGATGTGGGAGAGACTGCCAGGTACAAAAATAACTCCTCCCCAGGTTCGAGCTTTGCCAGTAGTGGAGGTGAGCTAAGGTAGCTCTTTAATTCCTCGAATGCCTGTTGACATTCAGGGGTCCAACAGAAGTTCTTCGGCTGTTTGAGGGTTTGGAAGAAGGGCAAACATCGCTCAGCCGACCTTGCGACGAAGCGATTAAGAGCTGCGATCCTCCCAGTGAGGCACTGAACCTCCTTGATCGACCGCGGGGCGGCCATCTCCTGGATGGCGCGAATTTTCTCCGGATTGGCCTCAATCCCACGCCCCGACACCATGAAGCCCAGGAACTTTCCTGAGGTTACCCCAAAAGCACATTTGGTCGGGTTCAGCTTCATTCTGTATTTTCGAAGAGCGCCAAAAGCTTCCTCGAGGTCGGCAACATGATTTCCGAAAGATCTACTTTTCACGAGCATATCGTCCACGTACACCTCCATGTTTCGGCCGATTTGTTCTTTGAAGATTTTATTTACCAACCGCTGATAGGTTGCGCCTGCGTTCTTGAGGCCGAACGGCATAACCCTGTAGCAGTAAAGGCCGCGACTAGTGATAAAAGCAGTCTTTTCTTCATCTTCCGATGCCATCCTAATCTGGTTATAGCTGGAGAATGCGTCCATAAAAGTGAGAAGCTCGTGGCCCGAGGTAGCGTCCACCAGTTGGTCGATCCTGGGCAGGGGGTAGCTGTCCTTTGGGCAAGCTTTATTCAGCTTTTTGAAGTCGATACACATCCTCCACTTGCCGTTTGCTTTCTTGACCAGACAACATTGGAGATCCACTCTGGATAATTGACCTCCTTGATGAATCCGGCCTTGAGAAGTTTATCCACTTCCTCGGCTATCGCCTTCTGCCTCTCTGGGGCATGACTCCAGATTTTTTCTTTTGTTGGCCGATGTTTAGGGTCGACCGCCAGATGATGTTCCATGACCTCTGTTTCGATCCCCGGCATATCCGCCGGGACCCATGCGAAAACGTCCGCATTTCTTCGGAGAAAGTCCACGAGATGCACCCGCACCTCCTCCTCCAGGTTGGAGCCAATCAACACCACGTGCTCCGCATTC
>NC_025999.2:21406441-21615092 GCF_000442705.2 Elaeis guineensis
GGAAGTCTAAACCGGAGGTGGGGTTGCTCCGGCAAGACCCTCCGACGCTCAAGTCAGTTCTCTGCCTCAACAAGAATGGAGTGCTCGAACAGAGAATTTAGCAGAGTTTTGAGATAGAAAAGAGGGCTTAGAGAATAACGTATCTGGATCCCCTTTTATAGGCAGAGGGGGCAACGGATTGATGGTGACACCTACAACCGTCTGGTAGTGGGCCGCCCACGGTCAGGGAAATTAATTACGGAGAGTGGTGGGGTAGACTCGTGGCTGTTGTCATAGTCTGCCATGTATGGTCTGTTGCGGGTAGTGGGGCGGCGTCCGTTGCCGCTAGCTGTCAGTGAGTAGTGGGATCGTTCAGCACCTGCCGCAGGGAGCGGGACAGAATCGCGGCCGTTTGCTACAGCCTGTCAGGGAGTAATGGGTCCGCTGCTGGAGCCGCGTAGAATCTGCTGTAGGACCTGGAACAGGATCATGATTGTTGTCGCGACCTGCCGAGGGGGTACGGATCTATCGATTGAGGTTCGGCCTCGGTTGGAGTCCGGCCTTCGTAGGAGCCCGGGCGGAACCGCTCTGATGTCGAAGGTGGAGCCCGGCTCCCGTAGGAGTCCGGGCGGAGCCGTTCTGATGTCGGAGGTGGAGCCCGGCTCCCGTAAAAGTCCGGGCGGAGCCGTTCTGACGTCGGAGGTGGAGCCCGGCTCTCGTAGGAATCCGGGCGGAGCCGTTCTGACGTCGGAGGTGGAGCTCGGCTCCCGTAGGAGTCCGGGCGGAGCTGTTCTGACGTCGGAGGTGGAGCCCAGCTCTCGTAGGAGTCCGGGCGGAGCCGTTCTGACGTCGGAGGTGGAGCCCGGCTCCCGTAGGAATCCGGGCGGAGCCGTTCTGACGTCGGAGGTGGAGCCCGGCTCCCGTAGGAGTCCGGGCGGAGCCGTTCTGATGTCGGAGGTGGAGCCCGGCTCCCGTAGGAGTCCGGGCGGAGCCGTTCTGACGTCGGAGGTGGAGCCCGGCTCCCGTAGGAGTCCGGGCGGAGCCGTTCTGATGTCGGAGGTGGAGCCCGGCTCCCGTAGGAGTCCGGGCGGAGCCGTTCTGATGTCGGAGGTGGAGCCCGGCTCCCGTAGGAGTCCGGGCGGAGCCGTTCTGATGTCGGAGGTGGAGCGATCTTGTAGGAGCCCAGCTCCCATAGGAGTCCGGGCGGAGCTGCTGCAAACAAAGTCATGGGTGAAGTCCGGCTCTGATAGGAGTCCGGATTGAGCTTACCAGCGATTGATATTGAGAGCGGAGCCCGGCTCCCATAGGAGTCCGGGCGGAGCTGTTTTGATGTCGGCGGCGGAGCCCGGCTCCCGTAGGAGTCCGGGCGGAGCAGCGCTTGCTGATGGCGGTGGAGCCCGGCTCTCGTAGGAGTCCGGACGGAGCAGCGCTTGCTGATGGCGGTGGAGCCCGGCTCCCGTAGGAATCCGGGCGGAGCTGCGCTGCAAACAAAGTCAAGGGTGAAGTCCGGCTCTCGTAAGAGTCCGGACTGAGCTTACCAGCAATTGATGTTGAGAGCGGAGCCCGGCTCCCGTAGGAGTCCGGGCGGAGCTGTTTTGATGTCGGCGGCGGAGCCCGGCTCCCGTAGGAGTCCGGGCGGAGCAGCGCTTGCTGATGGCGGTGGAGCCCGACTCCCGTAGGAGCCCGGGCGGAGCAGCGCTTGCTGATGGCGGTGGAGCCCGGCTCCCGTAGGAGTCCGGGCGGGGCCGTTCTGATGGGAATTTCGGCCGCGGGTATTTCATACCCAACACACATGATTTTGACATCATTCATAATGATATCATAAAATTATTAGATAATAGTGATAATCACTAAAATGATATTCTTAGAATTGAAAATAGACTCGACGATTTCTAAAACCAGAATTAGATCATAACTTCCAACTCCAACGTTCAGAAATCTCTTGCTGTTTTCAAACTTTCTACTAATCTGAAGTCATTGCAATAATTTACATAGACTTCTGATATCCAATACCCAGATAGTAGTGTCATAGATAGAGAAATCATAAGATGTTATCATATAAGTACCTTATTCAGCAATCCTTTGCTGATTTCTCTTTCTTTGCCTATTCAGATCAAGAGACTCTGCCATACCAGGTTAACCTTAGACTCTTTTGTCAGTTCGGACTCATTAGCCCAAGTACAATCCTTTTGTATCTTTTTTTCTTTTTTTTTTTCTCAAAGAATTATTGCCACACTGAAGACACATCTTCAGAGGTGTGAAAGAACTCCTTCAATATTTGAAAAATTTTTTCCCACTGAGAATCATCGAATTTACAACTAAATTCATATTTTTTGCTACTCCCAATAACACCACACGGTGATATGATTATTTGGCCACTTCTAATAAGTGCCTTTGATCGCATCATATGTGTTGGACATGGGAACATCTGGCACTAGATCCATAATCATATTTAGGATCCATTCATGCTCTAGAACTATTTGCAACTTCTGATACCAATTATCAAAGTTGGATTCTATAAATCAGTCACTGTCAAATAATGAATGGAGCAACGTACATGTTGCCATAACTGAAAGAAAAATACAAGACCTCTATGTTTATGAATTTTTTAAGCCTAAAGATTTGAACTTTAGTCTAAAGATTCTCTCATTATTTTATACGAATTGGTAGCCTCTACCTCCAATTCGAGGAATTACCTTAATTTCTTAGCGGATACTAGAATCTACACAGACTGCATACAAGTCTGAGGATAGCTCGATCAACCCATAAGCATCTATGGATAGGTTCTCAACCAATTATTTCTTCAAATAATTTTTAGTAATTAATTTTGCCCCAGATTTTATTTTAGTAGACGATGGGCCTCCACTGAAAGTTTCGATTAGGTCCAACCATTAACATAAACCTACTCAGTATTTCTAACTAATGAATGATCAGGCTCAAGGATGGCTCAGTCCATCCAACCATCATCAGATAGTACAACAGAGTCATCATATGATGAATGATAATTCCATCATTCAGAAAGAACATCAGACGGATGGCGCTTGCAATATCAATCAAAAATAATGGTTCCATTATCATTCACTTTAATGAGAGTCTATGATCTAATTATCCTCATAACTAGGTCATTTTATAAATCTAATAATTTAGAAGATTTAATCAATTTAGAGAAAAGATGAAAAGAGATCAATCAGTAAATCACAATCCTCCCACTAACTTCACTAAGTCATTAAATTGGATCAGGGTCATGCTGGTTGAAATGGCACCTAAAATAGTCACACTGATCAACCTTAATGATATGGATCAACTCGAATCACTTAACAATCTAATCAAGATATAATTCACCAAATTGGTCAAATAAGTGAGATCGATGGGAGGGTCTGCTAAGCTTGTCTTAAACACCATCGAAATAGTCAGGTAAGCTACTTTTAATTAAAAATCATCGATCGAAATGCCAAACTTACCTTAGACACCAATTGGTTAATTAATTTTGATTTGACCAATCTAATGATTCGGGTTCAACCATTAAGCCACAATCAAGGTCTATTTGATCTAATCAAAGACATGGACTTGACCATCTACAACTATTATTTTGGTTCTAAAAAAATTCTGATTTAATCTAATTCAATATTTGGTTAGATTTAATCAATTTCTCTAGTAACTTCATTAACTCTTTGATTCTAATCTTAGGTCTAATCCAATTAAGAGGACCTGATTTGAGCTAACCCATGCCATCATATTTTATGCGAATGACATTAGATCTTTAATTCATAATTCTAGATCTAATCGATTATACCCTTAATTCTCAATTAAGTTTAGCATCAACATGGGTTTAGGTTATGGTTTGAAATAATTTTAATTTTTTATTTTATAAATAATTTATAATAAATATTATGTAAAGATTTTTTATTCTGAAACTGGATCAACTCAATCAACATTGAGCCAGCCACACAAAGAGACTGGGTCGACTCAGTTCAAAATTGGGTCGGCTCAGTAATTGTTCGAGCATGATTCAAAGAGTTTCAGATCTGAAAAATCTTGCATAATTCTAAAATAAAATCAATCATAATACTTTTAGATCATATCTAAAATTTTTATAATTTAAGATTTTATTTTATCATGATTAAAATAATTTTAATCATATAGATTAGATGCCTTATTTTTCATACAACTTTGTATCACATACAACAAATATAGGGTTTCAAGATCTAGGGTTTTGTAGAAAAGTAAGTTCTTCCTTTCATGTTCTTCTTTATGGGATCTAATCACATGGCACCCCTACATGTCATAAGAATAGCCCATCGAATGAGAAGAAAAGGCCTTTAAATCCTTCTTGCTCCTATGACCGGATGGCCTGGTGATCAATCTAATCCAAGTACTTGCTAATCGGATCATCTAATCTAATCACATATCATATATGCTTGAATTTAGATCTAATCTAAATTATATTAGATCTGATTATAATCTTAGATCATATCTAAATTAGATCATAAATATCACATGCATGATATAAAATCAAATTTTATCAATGATCAGCACAAACTAGGACAATCTTTTCACTGTAAGGGGTAAACCCTACAGTAGGATAACCTTATATCAATTTGTGTGATCAACCATTAATTAAATTTAGATTAAAATATTATATATCATATCTAAATAAAATTAAAATTCAAATTTAATATACACATAAATTATGTCATAATGAACCTAAGCTCTGATACCACTGTTGGGATGCGTAGGCGATTTCATGCATGTATTTTAAAATTTTTTTAAAAAAATTACAGTGAAAGATCATTAGATTAATCAAATTAATTATATATATATATAATCTAATTATCAAATCAACCTACTCTAGGATCTATGATATGTTATGTTGCATATAAAATCTAAAATAATCCAAAGATAAAATCTGCATGCATGCATATGAGCAGTAGATTACATCTACTTCTAATCTGAGTTCAGAACTTCATACCTGATCATGGATTGATGATCTATACTATTTAGAGACATGATAGAGAGGATCTTTTCTGATTGCTCACAGTTGCACATGCATCTGGCCTCTACAAAAAATTCACTCGAAGTCTCGATCTGATTGGTCTTTTTAGGAGTGCTAGCTTATGTGAAGATCTTCTTCTTGATCAATCTGGATCTTTTCTTCAAATCTCTAAAATTTTTTTAAAGATTGAAGATGAAATTTTGGAGGAGATAAAGAGGTGAAAGAAAGATAGAGAAGAAAATATTTTTTTTCATTTTATTCCCACTTCCCAAACCCTTAGAACCAAAAATCTAAAATTCAGGTTTTTGCACACACCCCAAGAGAGAAGAACCTCTTCTCTATTTTTTGCACCATGAACCATGCCCAAACTTTCACTACATGAATAACTCTCTTCTAGTATCTTACACACAAAAAGAAGCCATAAAAGCCCCTTTTATAGGCATGTAAGGAGGTGGGGTGAAGAGTCCTAGTGATCCTGGACTCTTACAGGATTCTGCATCCCTTCATAATTCCACATCCCAATATATGCCAAAAAAATATGGGACATCTCTTTTCATATTTTTTTATATTAAATTAGTTCTCCAATTAATCTTCTACAAAAACTCTATTGAAAATGTCATATATATAAGGAGAAAAAAATTTATTGGCATGGAGAGGTTGATCTGGATGAGAACAGATTCTCTTGATAAGGAATATCTTGAAATCCAATTTTAGAATCTTTTTTTTTATCAAAACTAAATTAGATTTAGATGTGAGATAGATAAGAAAAATAACTCTTTAGTATAAAAAAATCTTATACAAAATAATTTTGTACGTAGAGATATATGACATGCAAACTAGGTTGGCGTAGGGAGAAGAGTCCTATTCTAATAAGGACTCTAAGTTTCCTTATTTGAATCCAAACCAAATCACATTTGGTTTAGTCCAAATAAAATATATGAAACCTAATCTAATTAGGTTTATAAACTTTTAATCAAATTCTAGTCAAATTAAGAATTAATTGAACTAAAGTCTTAATCAAATCAGTGACAATTCTCCCTTAGCAATTAGATCATCTCATTACCTAATCGGATCAAACCTAATTGAATATAATATAATTAGATTTTATTTAATTTTTTTTGCTTAATCAAATTGAGTTAATCAGTAATCTAATTTTTAATTAATTTTTTATTAATTTACTAACACTTGATGAATTAATTTATTATAATTTTTACATAAGATTAACCATCAATCAAATTGACGATTAAGCCCTTGAACGATTCTCAATAATTGATCAGTCCCATGATCAATCAAAAATTTCTTTTGAATGTGATCCTATAGGTTTGAATCTAAGCCAGTAGCATAAGAATAACTTTCTGAACCAATCGATGTAACCATCTAGTAATGATGACTCAACATCTGGATAGGTCGAATGATGGCGGAGCAACATTCAAGAACCTATTGACGTATGGTTATCGTATAATTCATTCTTTTGATCCTAATGCTCGTGGATGACCTAGAATTTAACTATCAATCCTAGATAAGTCATCCACATTGTATTCCAATCTTTTTCAAATCCATCACATGGATTATCCAGACCTAGATTTTGCTAAATTGAAATACACTGATCATATCTCCTACTAATTTGAAGGGCTCATTCCCATCTTGACTCATACACTGACTTGACAAATACTTGACTGCATCCAGAAACCTATCATTGAATTAAAAACTCAGTTAGTCCAGCATCAAAGTACAGTGAGTTGCTTGCAAGTCACCATGGTGATCTTAGGTCAGAGGGATACTTATACCCATACCCTTCGTGAGCTACTCTTGACAGCAGAGTGCTCTGTAGTTGGTCACGTTCAGTGATGATGCACTCCTACATATCACCTGCATGACATACCAGTGTCTCCACACCATTTAGTTATGAAAACAACCAATGCATATGGCACACAACGACCTACACTTGATATCACTATCGTCCTAGTAATAGCGTATCATTTGATCGCGAACCAATCTAAGGACTATGCGATAAATTTTTTTTTATTGATCAAAGTAGTCCTAAAGACTTCATCACAGCATATGAGTTTGTTAGAAGATGTAATCTTGTGATGAAAAATATCGTATAACTTTTATTATTTATCAATTCATATATATTTATAATTAGCACAATCGTCAAATGATTGGCTTTAGGATATAATTTCCAATATAAATATATAGCCTCTATGAGTATTCACTTAGGATCAGCTTGAAATAGCCCTCTTTGATATTGATTTTTTTTCTCTGAGAAAAATTAGCCTGTGAATCTGAACGAAGCCTAGATCGCGATCAACTCTTTGATCCTTTCTTTGATCTTCTTTATCCTTTTCTCTCTTGCTTTTCTTTCCTAGATTATGGAGCAACTAGGGACTAAAAACCAGCAAAGAATATGGGATACCCAAACACCTTTGGGTGTTGAAGATGGAGGATGCCCAAGCTTGGGCATTGGATCTCCAAGAGAGAAGAGAAAGAGGGGGTGTGGGCTCTTTAAGGGAGGCATGGGGCTACTGGTTGAATTCTCTAAAGGCCTTAGGAAAGGTCTCTTTAAATAGGCATAAAGTTTGAATCCTATTCAAAATAAAACAACCACTTAATACAACTCTTACTTGCATTAGGAATCTTTATTTCTTTAGTTATTTGACTCCCTTTAGGAGATCCTTTAGGCGTCAATTATTGGAGCCTTTGCACCCACAAAAATACACCCAACATGGCACCTATAGGACACCCCATAATAGTTTCACATACCCTCTAATGGGTGGATACACCCAATTTAATTAAATCAAGTGGCATCCTATCAAAACTATCAAAAAAATTAATTAAAGACTTGAACCCTTAATTCATTTGATCCAAAACCTTAGGCACCTCACAATTGGAGCCTAATGAATCTAATTCATTTAGGTTATTAGTAGATAATTAAATTTAAATTAATCTTATCAAATAAAAAATTCAAATATAAAGAAAAAATTGAGTCCAACCATGTACTAATAAGGTTACCCTGAACCCAATAGAGTTTTTCTAAACCTAATTGAGACTTCATAAGCCTAATTACTTATTTCAGGTCTAATTTCTTTGTTGTGTGACTCCATGGTTCAATTCTATCTGGTAGTAAGATATACAATGATCTTTATCATAGTATCATTGAAACTCTTTTCAATAGATCAAAATAATTTCACTCTAACTCATCAAGGATTGTCGATCCTAAGCAATCTTAGTAAGCTCTCACAATCTATCAATGACACCTAACAGTATGTAGTGGCAATTCAGTATAACCAAAAAAGAACCTCAAGATGTAGTTCACATGTGATTCAGTCCCTCTATCATGAGTTCCGACTATATGGCAGGTATAGATAAATCGACAAACTTCATCATTAGTCATATGATAAATTTGATTAGCTCAAGTTCAATTGTGATTGTTATAAAATTTTTTTTTTCATCAATCACACTTCTGTGGCTCTCGGACTTAGTCTCTCAAATTTTATAAGACTACTTCTTTCTATCAAGATCGATAGATTCTATCCTGATGCACATTCTATTCGTACAGTGAATCAACTATTGCCAACATTCACTACAAGGGCTCATTAGGACCATATCTATATGTCAGTCAAACTTCAGTAGCCTCACTACGAGCAGTCGTGCCATCACAGATCAAAAGACCATCACATAATTACAGCATCGAGACAATCACTGACGATCGAGTAAAAATCTAAGTGATCTCTCGTATGGTCACGCTTAGTACTAGTTATTCTCTAATAACTGCCCATACTCGTCGCTCAGTATCTTTACACTGTAGATTAAAGACTCATCTATCTTGAAGGAAGCGATCTATGTGCCAGTCTATCTGGATCATTCACCATTCTCATGATGATACTATGTCCAGGAGCATTTAGGAATTAAATACATATCTTTAATTTTCAATACTTTAAGAATATGTATCGAAATATTAATTTTATGGATGATTTAAGGATACATCACACTTGAATAAAAAATAAGCTTATCCTTTTATTGATCAAATCAATATATTAAGTATAAAATTATGTCCTAGCTATATCTCAATGTGTCAGCAATATTGGCTTCTAAGACATACATCTAACAATTTTTACCTTTGGCATTGTAGGCTGGGTCATGTGAACAAGAACAGAATAGGCAGGTTGATCAAGGAGGGTGTCTTTGAGATTAATGATTATAAATTATTACCGACCTATGAATCCTATCTTCTTAGTAAGATGACCAAGTCACCTTTTAAGAGAAAAGGAGAGCAAGCCAGTGATGTTCTAGGCCTAGTATATAGTGATGTATGTGGACCTATGAACATAAGTGTCAGAGGAGGATATTATTACTTCATTATATTTACTGATGATCTATCAAGGTATGGGTACGTCTACCTTATGAAGTATAAATGTGAATCATTTAAAATATTCAAATAATTCTGTAGTAAAGTAGAAAAATATACTGAAAAGAGTATTCAAACTCTTCGGTCAGATTGAGGAGGTGATTACCTCACCAGTTATTTCTGATATATTTAGAAGAGAATGGGATTCCCTTATAATGAACTCTTTTTGGAACACTACAAGATAATGGGGTGTCAGAAAGGAGGAATCGAAAACTGTTAGATATGGTTCGATCCATGATGGACTTTGCGACTCTGTCAATCTTCTCTTGGAGATATGCTCTTGAAACTACCTGCTACATATTTAATAAGGTCCCGAGCAAGTTTGTAAATAAAATATCATATGAGATATGATGAGGATGTAAACCAGTGCTCTCACACCTTAGGGTTTGAGGATGTCCAGCTTATGTAAAGTATTTAAAGACAGACAAGCTTGGATTTAGATCCGATTAATGCTTGTTCGTAGGATATCCAAAAAAAATTAAAGGGTACTATTTCTACCTCACTGAAGAACAAAAGATGTTCGTTAGCAATAGGACAATCTTTTTAGAAAAAGAGTTTCTTAAAGAAAGAACTAATATCACTAAAATCGAACGTAATGAATTTTATGAGGTAGAAATACCGACACATATAGAATCAGATTTGATTGAAGATTCAAATTCAGAGCCTGTAGAGGTACCATTAAGGAGATTCGATAGAGTACCACATCAATCGGATAGATACTATAATTTCTTGATCTAAGATGGTGATCTTATTGAACTAGATGAGAATGATAAGCATCTGATCACCTACATAGATGCTATGCAAAGGCCTGACTCCCAAAAATAGCTTGATGCTATGAAATCCAAGATGGAGTCTATGGAGATCAATAGTGTGTGGACACTGGTTGATCCACCTGAAGGGATTAAACCCAAAGGATGTAAATAGATTTTTAAGAGAAAAAAAAGAGCAGATAGAAAGGTAGAGACCTATAAATCCTATTTAGTTGCTAAGGAATATCGTCAGTGTTATGGTATTGACTATGATGAAATGTTCTCTCCTATGGTAATGTTCAAGTCCATTCGGATCATGCTTGCGATAGCAACATACTTAGATTTTAAGATCTGGTAAATGAATGTCAAAACTATCTTCCTTAATGGGGAGCCAGAAGAAGAGGTGTATATGATACAGACTGAAGGATTTATATCATCAGATGAATCTAAAGTATGCAAGATAAATAGGTCTATTTATGGACTGAAGCAAGCATCTAAGAGTTGAAACATGCATTTTGATAAGACGATCAAAATGTATGGCTTTGTTAGGAACAGAGAAGAGCCTTACGTCTACAAATAGGCTAACAATTCTGTAGTCATCTTTTTTGTATTGTATGTAGATAACATACTGTTAATAAGAAATGATATCCCAGCTTTGTAAAGTGTAAAGTTGTGACTATCATCACAGTTCTTTATAAAGAAATTGGGAGAAGTATCCTACATCCTAGAGATGAAGATCTATAGAGATAGATCTAAAAGATTGCTTGGGTTATCCCAATCTATGTACATCGATGTTATACTAAAATGGTTTAGCATGAAGAATTTTAAAAAGGGCTATCTATCAATAGGCCAAGAAATTTCTCTCTCCAAAAAAGATTGTCCGACAATCCCTTAGAAGAGAGAGCGTATGAGTAGAATTTCATATATTTTGGTAATGGGATCTATCATATGCACCATGACATATACGAGATCGGATGTAGCCTATTCACTAAAAGTAGTGAGTAGGTACTAGTCTGATCCGAAAGAGAATTATTGGAAGGTTGTGAAGGCAATCCTTAAGTATTTGAGAAATACTAAGAACCAATGGCTTATCTATGGAGATATTGATTTAAAACTTATGAGATATACTGATTCTAATTTTTAATTAGATCATGATGACAGCAAAAGCATGTCGGGCTATGTGTTCACCATGAATAGAGGAGCAATTTGCTGGAAGAGTTCTAAGCAACATACGGTGGCTGACTCAGTATACGAAGTAAAATATGTTGCGGTATCTGATGCTTCAAAGGAGGCTGTTTGGTTGAAGAAGTTCATCATCGAACCTAGAGTGGTTTCCTCTATTGATGGTCTAGTTTTACTATATTGTGATAGTACTGGAGCCATAGTATAAACAAAAGAGCCTAAGTCCCACCAAAGAACTAAACACATTCTGCGATGCTATCATCTTATCCATGAAATTGTGGATCGAGATGACATTGAGCTATAAAAAGATTGATGAAAAAGAGAACCTGGCCGACCCCTTCACTAAAGCTCTCAGGATCAAAGAGTTCGATGATCATAAGTGAAAGATGGGTATAAGATACTGTCCTAATTGACTTTAGTTCAAGTGAAAGTTATTAGAAATTATATCCTAAAGCCAATTAGCTTATTATAAATAATAAAATTTTGCATATAAATTATTGATTAATGAATAAAATTATTTTGATATTTTTATCACAATGTATACATCTTCGTTATTAGAACTCTTATATTGTGATGAAGTTCTTAAAACTATATTATGATCAATAAATGAGAATTTATCGAATAATTCTTAAATATATTTATGACCAAATGATACATCATTAATAGGACGATGACGTTTATCGAGTGTACGCATTGTATGCCATATAGATTGGTTGTCCTCATAATCAAAAAGTGTGGAGACACTGGTATGACATATAGGTGAGATATAGAGTACATCGTCACTGAATAAGTGACTCATCTGCTGAGTGCTCTACTATCAAGAGCAGCTCGTGAAACATATGGGCATAAGTATCCCTTAGACCTGAGATCACCATAGTGGCTTGCAATAACTCATTGTGCTTAGGTACCAGACTACCTGTATTTCTAATACAGTGATGGAAGGCTATTGATACAGTCAAGTACTTGCGAAGTCTATATATAGATCAAGATAAAATTGATCCCTTCAAATTATAAGAGTTAATGCATCACTATATTTTAATTTAATAAAATCTTGATCAGGATAATTCATGTGATAGATTTGAAAGATTAAAATATGATATGAATGACTATTTCAGGGTTGACAGTTAAACCCTAAGTCACCTTGAGCATTAGAATCAAAGAGGTGAATCATGCGGTAACTATATGTCAAGATTCTTGAATATTGTTTTGTAATTTGACCTATCCGGATGTCGGGTATCATTGCTAGATGGTCACTTCGATTAGTATAGGAAGGAGTTCCTATGCTACTAGTTTAGTATTCGAACCTATGGAGTCATGCATAAAAGTCAAACAATATAAAAAAAAATTGATCAAATATTTATATATTTAATTTGAAAGTATAAGACTTGATTGAACATGTAGATTAACTTAATTAAGAATTAAGTTGAAGGTCATATGAAATTAAATACTGACTATGTTCAGCTAGCACTGTGCATGAGGTGCAGGTTTGATTCTGAAGATGAATTTGATCAAATCAATATTTTATATAATTATGAGAGAATAAATCAAGTCCTAATTACTTTAGATGAGATCTAATTTAATTGGGCATAATTTTATTAAGGCTTAGTTGGGTTAACTATAGACTTGGATAAAAATCCTAATTGGATTAGGATCAGCAGTCTTTTCGAAATTAGTTTGAATCGAATTTGAATTAGTTTTGAATTGAATCCAAATCTATATCAAATCAGATTTGGTGCACTTAGCCATGTTTTTCAAGGGTTCTCTCACCCTTATGGCTGACCAAGGTGGTGGAGAAGGGGTTGAAAATAGCCCCTTCCCTTTGGGCATGCAGCATCATAAAGGGAGACACCTCTCCTACTCGCATTAGGAATCCTTATACTTTATGGAGTTTAGATTTGATCTAAATATGGAGAGTCTTAATTCTTATACTTAAAGGAGTTTGATTTGATCTAGGACCCCTTGCCTATTTAAAGAGGTGTTGGGAGAAGGAGAAAATAAATCAACTGTTGGGCTAGGCATGGAGATCATCTCCCTTGGGCATCCCCTCCTATTGGTATGCTTCCTTGGGCATCTCCCTCCCTCTTGGCATCCTCTCTCCTTTAATGGTGGCATGTGGAGCTCTTTCAAGGCCTTAGGATTTGATCACAAGGTGTCATTTTCTTCCTCTCCAAAGAAAGAGTTCATCCCTCTCTCCTACAGCATTTGGTGTGCAAGCGAAGTAGAGGATCCACGCATCCTAATCTCATGAAATATATTGATTGAGGAGCTTCTTCAACCTTGATCTTTTTCTACTGTGAATAAAGATAAAAATTCATAAATATTATAAAAATTTTAATTGTTAATCTATTCTATCTTCTTGACATCCGATGTGATCGGATGAATTTTTTTTCAGTATATGATTGATCCCATAGCTGAAGCATAAGGGATCTCACTCATTCTCTCTCCTTAGGTATCTTAGGATATATTTTTTTGGAGAGACATATGTCATATCTTACAGACATGTAACCTCTTTTACTTGCCTCTACGTTGATCCTCTTCAATACAAGATCTATGTACCGAGATTGAGATAAGTCCAGCATCCTCTTAGATCTATCTCTATAGATATTTATACCTAGTATATAGGATGTTTTACCTAAGTCTTTCATGAAAAACTTATTTGATAGCTAAGTCATGATCGATTGTAACATTGAGATGTCATTCCCAATAAATAATATATCATCGACATATAGAATTAAGAAGAGAATAGTATTCTCACTTGTCTTCTTATACACACAATGCTCATCCACATTTTTGATAAAGCCAAACTCTTTGACTATCATATTAAAATGGATGTTCCAACTCTTCGAAGCTTACATCAATTCATAGATTAATTTTTTTAGCTTACATACTTAATTTGCTCTTTCATTTGAGATAAATTCCTCAGACTGAATTATATAGACTTTTTTCTTAAGATTATCATTGAGGAAAGCAGTCCTGACATCCATCTGTCAGATCTCATAGTCGTAGTATACAGCTATAGAAAATAAAATCTAAATAAATTTGAGCATGACTATTGGTGCAAAGATTTCATCATAGTCAATTTTTTGCCTTTGTCTGAAATCTTTCATCACCAACCTAACCTTGTAGGTTTCCACTTGGCCATCTACTCCGATCTTCTTCTTGAAGATGTACTTGAATCTTATTGGGGTCACACCCTCAGGTGCATCAATCAAAGTTCATACTTGGTTGGTATACATAGAGTTCATTTCAGATTTTATGATTTTTAGCCATCTATTTGAGCCTCTACTCATGACAGCTTCTAAATAGATCAGTGAATCATCACCTCAATGATATTAATTGCATTGTCATTCCCAATGATAAAACCATATCTTAAAGGTGCTTGACGCACTCTATCTGACCTTCGAAGAGGAGGTGTGTATAGTAGATGTATCTCATCCTTAGGTATTTCTGGTTGAGGATCCCCTTGTGGTCCAACCACAGATATTTCTGAAATGGTTTGTAGGTCTTGAACATTTTCAAGTTCAACATTTCTCCCACTATCTCCTGTAGGGTTTCAGGATGGACATGCACAGCGAAAGCATAATGGATTTCAAAAATTTAAATTAAAAAATTTTAATTATTAAACCCATAAACCAGCATCTCTTTAATGATTAACAATCATATATAACATATATTCAAAATTAAATTCAAGTTATAGAAGAATACCTGCATCACTTAATCTAAATTTTGACAGAACCTCCATCAGGTGCTCAAGTATTCACCCTCCAACGGTGATCCACATAGGGATATGATCAGGACACCAACTTCTTGGAATGATTCTTCCTCTAAAATTCTCACTCTGAGAATTTTTTCGGGCACTAGGACCTGAAGACCCTCTTCCTCTTCTCCTGGCCTTCCTATCCCTACCTTTTTTCTCTCCTTGTCTTCCTTAATTCTCTTCTTAGGCTCTTGTCCTAAAATTAGACTTATCCTAATAAGAGAAGAAAGAGAGAGTGTATAAAAAAGAAGAGATAGGAGTAATTTTTTGAAAGAATCAAATCTCCGATGCAACCCCTTTTAAATAGTTAGCGATGGGGTTCCTTTGGGAATGATTCGCGCCCCCTCCATGCACCATCTCGCATCCATCAGAAAATCTCACACCCCCTGAGAAATTCTCATGCCCATTTGAAAGGTTTTGATATATGGCAATCATCAAAAAAAAATCAAAGAGATGCTTCACACAGAAGGACTCTTCGAAATATTTTTTTGATGATTCTCTGATGCGTCGTGTAGCTTCTCATGGAGCAATTTTTCTCCACCACCCATGAGTGACTTTTGGCTATCCAATAGATCAAAATGAAGGTGCTAACTTGCTGATGGTGTGAAAAAAAATTGAAATTAAAATGTGATGTGACACTTGGATTAGAGTCCTTCACAAGTTAGACTCTTGGTTAGGCACATGGTTCAGACTGGCAGGATTTCCAACTTCAACCAATTTCCATAATTAAACCAGAAGGTGTTTTAACCTTGAAAGGATTTCTTGTGGTCAAAATTAAGTCAAAAATCATCATTTTTTTTTTATCATGGAACATTGGATAAGCTCGAGGAAGGGGCATCCCATCTCATGGGATGTGAAACCTATTTTTGCGCACAATGACTGCACCCATGCATAAGAAAAAATTTTGATGTATGGGGCCCAAGTTTTTTGGCTCCAAATTTTTGGCATATGTAGCTAAGGGGTAACCCAACTCAAACCCAAAATTGATTTGAATTAATTTGACTTTAATTAGCTCAATTTGGAATCAATTTTGAACTCGATTCGTAACAGGGAGCTAGTTTTTGCAACATGTGCTAGCATGTCTATTTTGCAAACATGATCTAATCCAATTAGACCCCTGATCAATTCTCTTTATGTGTGACCCATTGCATTTCACATTTAGTCCATAGTGGGCTTGAGTGCAAGTCGATCTATTTGATTAGAATTTAATCTAATCAATCTAGATACAATCGAGCTAATCCAACTTTAGCAATTAGAACTCTTTCTAATTGGCGATCGAATTAAACTTTTTAATTTGATCAAACTCACAAGATAAGATTGATGTCTAGAAATATATCATGTTTACTTAAAAGATATAGAATTTTGATAGAAATATCAAAAATATCCTTCAGTAGAAAGTTACCATGCAATTTGATCCTTCTATCTCCCTGCATCTCGAATATGACTCTGGATATGGAATGATGCCAAATCCAATATCATATTCATATTTTTCTCAATCTTAAATGATGATTTGATTAATAAAATATTAATTTTTTTTAAATTTTTATTCTATTTTGATCCAAGGCTTCCTGAATCATCAATCGATTAGAGCAAGTAGGATGTGATTTTCTCTTACTAGGAGTGATCGATTCTATGTTGACCTACTCATAATCTTCATACACATTCTATCATATCCAGAATATCCCATACATGACTAAGTCATGAGTGAGTATGAACCAAAATATGAATTTATGTATATAAGATTTTATGGTAGTCTCAGGTCAAAGAATTACATACGCAACTCTCACTATAAGATAATATCTTTTGACGAATAAGTAAATTTCAGAAGATGTTTCTTAAGTCAGATCAATTCAGTGAACTCATTTTCTAATGAGCACCTACTTTCTTGTATTAGTATCTCATACAAGTAGCTTATGAGATCAGCCACTCTCTCCATCGAGCATATATAGGAAGTGCTAGTCTATCCAAAATATTGATCCCCTACTCAATGCTCCTATGACTAAAAATATTCTAAATCAGTATTTTTAGGATTTTTGATCTCACAGGTATGATCTCATTATAACCCTAAACCCATTATCTTGATTTACGAAGTTTATCATAATCATTACAAAAGTAAGATGCAGTATATGATGAAAAATACCTTTTATTATTTATAAAGAGTCAATACATGAGTCTGAAAGATTACAAGAAAAACCCATCAAAATATAAATTTCGATTGGCTTGTAGGACATATTTTTTTCAATCTCCCATTTGCACTAAAGCCAATCGCCCTTATATTTTATCCTCATACAATCGAGGTGGTGATCGAATTGCTGCTGTGGTAGAGCCTTAGTGAATAGGTCTTCTATGTTGTTCTTTGTTTCTACTCGTTCAATGACAACATCTTATCTTTCGATTATTTCATGAACGAGATGGAAGCATCTTAGAATGTGCTTGGATTTATGATGAGACCTTAATTTTTTTGCTTGAGCAGCTACTTTAGTATTATCACAGTAAAGTGATACTGAATTTTCAATCTCAAGAATGACATTCAATTCAATTATGAACTACTTCATCTAAATAGCTTCCTTGGCGGCTTCATTGCAGCTATGTACTCTGTCTCAATGGTTGAGTCAGCTACAGTCTGCTGCTTGAAATTTTTCTAACTAATAGCTCTACCATTAAGAGTAAGGACATACCTGAAGTGGATTTGCTATCATCAGGATCTGATTAGAAACTAGAGTCAAAATAACCTTCTAGTTTTAGATCAGATCCTCCATATACCAGAAAAATATCTTTAGTCCTTCTCAAGTACTTAAGAATATTTTTTACTGCTTTTCAATGATCCTCTCCTAGATCAGTCTGAAATCTACTAATTATGCCTAAAGCATAAGCAACATCAGGCCTGGTACATAGCATAGTATACATAATCAATCCTACCACCGAAGCATAGGGAATAGAACTCATTCTATTTATCTCTTTCGATGTTTTAGGAGACATCTTTTTAGAGAGATGTATGCTTTGACTTATGGGTAAGTAATCTCTTTTACTCTCATCCATACTAAACCTTTTTAGCACTAAGTTTATGTACCTGGATTGGGACAAGCCTAACATCCTCTTAGATAAACCCTATAGATCTTTATACATAGTATATAGGATGCTTCATCCAAATCCTTCAAGGAAAACTTACTTGATAGCCATGTCTTGATCGATTGTAACATTAGGATATCATTTCTAACAAGAAGTATGTCATCCACATATAAAACTAAGAAGATAATAGCACTCCCACTAGTCTTCTTATATACACAAGATTCATCCACATTTTTGATAAAGCCAAACTCTTTGATTGTAATATCAAAGTGGATGTTCTAACTCCTTAAGGCCTGCTTTAATCCATAAATAGATTTCTTAAGCCTGCATACCTAATTTGCTCTTCCTTTTGAGATAAATCCTTCTGGCTGAGACATATAAACCTCTTCCTTAAGATAACCATTAAGGAAGACGGTCTTCACATCTATTTGTCAAATCTTATAATCATGGTATGCTGCTATTGCAAGCATAATCCGTATAGAATTGAGCATGACAATAGGTGAAAATATTTCATCATAATCAATATCCTATTTCTGCCTAAAATCTTTAGCCACCAATCTGGCTTTATAGGTTTCAACTTGGCCATCTGCTCTAATCTTTTTCTTATAGACCCATTTGCATCCAATAGGAGTCACACCCTTTGGTGCATCAACTAAAGTCCACACTTGATTGGAGTACATGGAGTCTATTTCAGATTTCATAGCCTCTAGCCATTTGTCTGAGTCCCTACTCATGATGGCTTCCGTATAGGTCAAAGGTTCATCATTCTCAATGATGTGGGCTTCATTATTCTCAATAACGAATCCATACCTTATATGTGCATTTTGCACTCTATCCGACCTTCAGAGAGGAGGTATATTTTATGATTGTACTTTATTAATGGATATTTTTAGTTGAGGATCATCTTGTGCTTGTATTTGTAGATTTTGAACTTCTTCAAGTTTAATTTTTTTTCCACTGCCTCTTTCTATAATAAAATTTTTTTCCATAAAAATGACATATTTACTGACAAACACCTTTTGTTTAGTAGGATGATAAAAGAGATATCCTATACTCTCTTTAGGATAACCTATAAATAAGCATTTATCTATCCTCGCACTCAGTTTATGTCCAAAGTTTCTTTTAACATAAGCTGGATAGCCCCATATCTTAAGATACTTAAGATTATGCTTCTTTCTTCCTCATATCTCATATGGAGTGCTTGACACAGATTTTGAAGGTACTCTATTCAGGATATAGACAGCAGTTTCTAAGGCATATCCTTAGAAAGAAATAGGTAAGTCTGTATGGCACATCATGGACCGCACTATATTTAATAAAGTATGATTTCTCCTTTTTGCTACACCATTTAGCTGTGGTGTATAGGAAGGGATCTATTCTGAGAGAATTCTATTTTCTTTAAGATGATCTAGAAACTCTTTGGATAAGTATTCTCCTCCTCGATTGGATCGAAGAATTTTAATAGTTTTTTCAGTTTGTTTCTCAACCATACTTTGATACTCATTAAATTTATCAAAAGCCTCAAATTTGTATTTCATAAGATACACATACCAAACTTAGATAAATCATCAGTGAATATTATAAAATAAAAATATCCTTCATTGGCTTCTATTGTCATTGGACCACATATATCAGTATATACAAGTCCTAATAACTCATTTGTCCTTTCTTCATGTCCACTAAATGGAGTTTTAGTCATTTTTCTCATAAAATAAGATTCACAAGTATCTAATAATTCATAATAATAGGGATCAAAGAACTCTTCTTTGTATAATTTGTTAATCCTTGTCTCACTTATATGACCAAGTTGACAATACCAAAGTAAAGTATTATTCATCTCTTCTCTCTTTCACTTTTTACTTTCATCAATATGAAAAATATTATCGTTAGCTAGAATTAGAAGACCATTATTAATAACATCATGATAAAAAATTTTATTAGAAAAAAAAATTGAGCTACTATTGCTCTTTCCATTTATTTCATAATCTCGTTGCAATAGCAATGGTACAGAAATAATATTTCTAGTGATCTTAGGCATATAATAATAGTTTTCTAGCTCTAAGATCTTTTCAGAAGATAACTTCAACATATATGTCTCTATAGTCTCTGCTTGGATGAACTCTCCTCCAGTACTGTAGAGCTCGCAATCACCCTTATTCAATACTTTAATGTTCTGCTGCACCTGCAATGACTTGCAGATATGAGAACCACAGGCGGTATTCAATATCCTAGAGTCTGAATTAGAAGAACTTAATGATAGAATTGTATGTTTCTCATTCATATCTTTTGGTGCATCACTCGCACCAGCCTTGACAGTTGCAAGATATAACTTACAATTCTTTTTCCAGTGTCCTGCCTTGTCGTAGTGAAAGCAGGTACCCTGTCTGGAGATTTTCTTCTCCTTCTTCTTCATCTTGCCACCCTTAGGCTTCAGTGCTTTTTTTGAACCCTTAAAACCTAACTTTTTCTTAGAGATTTTATCCACAAGAAGAAGTGGAGCCTTTTCTTTCTTTATGTGGCTCTCAACTGTCTTGAGTATATTCAACAGCTCAGGCAAGGAGGTATTCAGTTTGTTCATGTGATAATTCATGATAAATTAAGCAAACAACTCGAAGAGAGATTGCAGGATCAAATCCTGACTTAATTCTCCATTCATCACAAAATCTAGTTGATCCAATCTAGTAATCAGGTCAATGACCTTCAGGACATGATCTTGTACGGATGACCTCTCGATCATTCTAGCATAGAATAACTACTTAGATATCTCATATCTAGCAGTCCTACTCTATTCTTCATACAACTCTTTTAGATTGAGGAGTATGGATTGAGTATCCATGCTCTCATGCTGTCTCTACAATTAATTACTTATAGAGGTCAGTATGATGCACTTGACAGTCAAACTGTCATTCTTTCACATTCTGTATGTGGATACTTCCTCCTCTATGGCATCATCCCCAACCTCTTGTGGTTCGAAGACATCAAGAATATATGAGAGCTTCTCTTGAGTGAGTATGATTTTCAAATTTCTCAATCAGTCCACATAATTGGGATCGATCAACTTGTTGGAATCTAAAATTTTTCGTAATGATAGTGAAGATGCCATTTGTAGAATTTAATCTTCAATAATTAAAGAACATTATATAAGCAAACAACTCATGTTGACTCACACAATTAAATAAAATCTTTAGATTTAATTGTGCCTCCCACTATTTTATCGAATATCATAAACCTCTACTATGATGAACGAGACATATTACATATTTATCTTAGTGGGATTGAGATCCTAATCCCTCATAATGATCTTGTGTTAAGACAACAAATCCTTATGAGTTTATAGGTAGAAAACTCTTTTCAATTGCATCTCATGCAATTCTCAATATTATATCTTGGCCTCTAAAATATTATTAGCCTTGTATTAACACAACAAGTTATAATATTTTAGTTAAGTAAGACCCTTCATTTCAATACAGTCAAATTTGAATATAACTATCCTTATGTTAATACAACAAAGCAGTACATCCAAAATTATCGTAAGCATCTTCTACGCACTAAGATTATGTTATATCAATCCTTATGACAAGCCTTATGGTAATACAACAAACTAGCCATAGTTCATGATGTAACATTAACCTAGCATGAAGGAAGGCCCCTAATAGTATTTTCAACATTAGGGTTTTTAAATATCAAGATCACTTCATCAAATTGGCTAGGTAAGTAAGGTGGGGGTCCTTCCATTGCTTTCCTTAGATACCAATAAATTGATCAGATCAGATAACGGAACCAATTAAAGAACCACCTGTAGTACTTTCTTAGACACCAATTGATCAATTGATCAAGAATTGGTTAATCCCTAGTTGCATATCACTACAACTTAATATAATTTTTAATGAGGGCTTTTATTTGGTCTCATGCACATTCTAACTATATAATGCTAATTTATGCTAATATATATCAGTATTAAAATATTCTATATGTGCATGTATAACATATAGACTTTCATCATCGTCGAACAACTTTGCAACATAACCCTATTATGCTAGGACAACTTTATGTTAGGATGATGAAGTAGTGCATCATATATGCATAAATTCATATCATCATATGAGAGCATAATAGATGGCATAAATTATTTTATAGCATGAATCATAATATGCATCACACAAACATTATATATATATGATTAAACCAAACAAGACCGGCTCTAATACCACTGTAGGGTTTCAGGGTGGACATACATAGCGGAAGCATAATGGATTTAAAAAATTTAAATTAAAAAATTTTAATTATTAAACCTATAAATCAGCATCTCCTTGATAATTAACAATCATATATAATATATATTCAAAATTAAATTTAAGCTATAGAAGAATACCTGCAGCACTTAATCCAAATTCCGGCAGAACCTCCACCAGGTGCTCAAGTGTTTGCCCTCCAATGGTGATCCATATAGAGCTATGACCTGGATACCAACTTCTTGAAATGATTTTTCCTACAAAATTCTCACTCTAAAAATTTTTTCGGGCACTAGGATCTCAAGACCCTCTTCCTCTTCTCCTAGCCTTTCTGTCCCTACCTTTCTTCTCTCCTTATCTTCCTTAATTCTCTTCCTAGGCTCTTATCCTAAAATCATACTTGTCCTTACTATTTTTAGACTTATCCTAATAAGAGAAGAAAGAGACTAATTGGATAATAAGGAGAGTGTGTAAGAAAGAAGAGATAGGAGCAATTTTCTGAATGAATCAAATCTCCGATGCAGCCCCCTTTAAATATTTAGCGACGGGGTGCCTTCGGAAATGATTCGCACCCCCTCCACGCACCATCTCGCATCCATCAAAAAATTTTACACCCCCTAATGAATTCTCACACCCATCTGAAAAGTTTTAACATATGGCAATCATCAGAAAAAAATCCAAGAGATGCTTCGCGTAGAAGGGCTCTTCAGAATATTTTTCTCGATGATTCTTCGATGCGTTATGCAGCTTCCCATGGAGCAATTTTTCTCCACCACTCATCAATGATTTTTGGCCATCCAATGGATTAAAATGAAGGCACTAACTTCTTGATGGTGTGAAAAAAATATGAAATTAAAATGTGGCATGACACTTAGATTAGAGTCCTTCATAAATTAGACTCTTGGTTAGGTGCATGGATCAGACTAGCAGGATTTCCAACTTCAACCAATTTCCATGATTAAACTAGAAGGTGTTTTAATCTCAAAAGGATTTTTTGCAATCAAAATTAACTCATGAATCATCAATTTTTTTTTTTTTTATCATGGAACATTGGATAAGCTCGAGGAAGGGGCGTCCCATCTCATGGGATGCAAAATCTCTTTCTGCGCACAAAGACTGCACCCGCATGTAAGAAAAATTTTTGATGAATGGGGACCTAGTTTCTTGACTCCAAATTTTGGTACATGTAGCGAAGGGCTGACCCAACTCAAATCAAAAATTAGTTTGAATTAATTTGGCTTTAATTAGCCTAATCTGGAATCAATTTCAAACCCGATTCGTAATAGAGAGCTAGTTTTTGCAACATGTGCTAGCATGTCTATTTTGTAAACATGATCTAATCCAATTAGACCCCTAATCAATTTTTTTTGTATGTGACCTATTGGGTTCCACATCTAGTCAGCAGTGGGCTCGAGTGCAAGTTGATCTGATTTGATTAGAATTTAATCTAATCGATCTAGATCTAATCGAGCTAACCTGATTTTAGCAATTAGAACTCTTTCTAATTGACGATCGAATTAAACTCTTTAATTTGATATCTAACAATATATCATATCTATTTAAAAGATATAAAATTTTAGTAAAAATATCAAAAATATCTTTTAGTGAAAAGTTACCATGCAGTTCGATCCTTCGATCTCCCTACATCCCGAATATGACTCTGGATATAGAATGATGTCAAATCTAATATCATATTCATATTTCTTTCAATCTTAAATGATAATTTGATTAATAAAATATTAAAAACTCTTTCTAATTTTCATTATTCTTTGATCAAAGGCTTCCTGAATCATCAATCGATCAGAGCAAGTAGAATACGATTTTCTCTTACCAAGAGTGATCGATTCTATGTTGACCTACTCATAACCTTCATACATATTCCACCATATCCAGAACATCCCATACATGACTAAGTCATGAATGAGTATGAACCAAAATATGGATTTATATATATAAGGTTTTATGGTAGTCGCAGGTCAAAGGATTATATGCACAACTCCCACTATAAGAAAACATCTTTTGACTGGTAAGTAAATTCCATAAGATATTTCTTAAGTCAGATCAATTCAGTGAACTTATTCTCTAATGAGCACCCACTTCTTTGTATTAGTGTTTCACACAAGTGGCTTATGAGATCAGCTACCCTCTCCATCAAGCATACATAGGAAGTGCTAGTTTATCCGAAACATTGATCCCATGCTCAATGCTCCTATGACTAAGCATATTTTAAATCAGAATTTTTAAAATTTTAGATCTCATAGATATGATCTCATCATAATCCTAAATTCATTGTCCTAATTTATGAAGTTCATCATAATTATTATAAAAGTAAGATGCAGCATATGATGAAAAATACCTTTTATTATTTATAAAGACTCAATACATGAGTCTAGAAGATTACAAGGAAAACCCATTAAAATATAAATTTCAATTGGCTTGTAGGGCATATTCCTTTCATCTCTTTCGTGGATGAATTTCTTTTTCAAGAAAATGACATACCTACTAACAAACATCATTTGTTCAGTAGGATGGTAGAGGTAGTATCTTTTAGTTTTCTTAGGATACTCTAGAAATCTACATTATCTGATCTAGCACTTAACTAAAGGAGGAAAACTGCTTTTCCTCGTAGGATCTTTCAGATTTCATAAAATCTGGAGTGGAATAACTTTAAAAGAATTTATCCTATATATTTCAGATCTAATTCTCTAGATCTAATTTTATTATCTAATATTTAAAATCTAAATTAAATCTAAATCTATGATAAAAGAAGAAGTACCTCAAGGGTAATCTGATTATCCTGTAGATGATCTCTGCACAGCCCGAGGTTCTGATATAGCCATGCAAGCGTCTGACCTCTACCAATATCCACTCAGGTAGGATCTAGAACATCTTCTCCTCACAAATCTATGCTCCAAAAATTAGATCTTTATCTGATTTGAAAGTGCTTCAGAACTCCTTCTGAAGTTGGAGCAGCAGCCTGTGGAAGATGTCCTGCAGCCTTCTGTTCCAGGAGTCACTACGCCTTGGATCTTTGCCAGATGGACGTCCAACTCTTTGGACATGAAGAGGGGAGGAAGGAGAGCAGGGAGGATATGGAAAAGAAAGGAGGGGGTGGTAGCTATTGGGTTTTGTGCATAAAATAATTTCTTCCACAAAACCCTATGCGCAGCAGGGTTTATATAGACCCTGTATGCTGCGCAGTGCCACATCATTCAACCAATAAAAAAATTCTAATAAATTTTGGAAAAATTTTGATTGGTAGAGTGATATCATCTGATCACATCAGATAAGAACCCCACCCACTCTCCTAAGTTGGCACCAACATTGGATAAGCTCAATCAAGGTGGCGCCAAAGAGTCCATGTTTATCAGGACTCTTTGGTTCTTATCCATTTGGGGCGCCCACTTTAATCCAATTAGGCTCATGCCATAATCTGATTATGGCACCCAATGCAATTAGGTTTTGGCATGTGGACGCTCTACAAAAATCATCCAAGAGCCTTCTTCAGTTTAAGACCCATATGTCAACTTTTGACAGATGTCCTAAAATAAAATTGACAGGTGCTAGGAATTAGCAGGTGTTAACTTAAATTCATCTCATGAATTAAGACAAGCCTTTTTTGAGTTGGACAAGCTTCATTTAGATTGAGAGAAACCTTCCTAAGGTTCTCTGGATGAGTCAAATCATATTTGGCTTAGTAGAGACAGAAAAGATTACACGAGGAGAAAGTTAGGCTCAATCGTGTGCTAGCACGATTTTCTTGAACCTAATTGGATCTAATCCAAATCAATTGGATTAGCCCAATTGATGACATCCAGATCTTTACCCTTATTTGTGTGATCCAGTTAGGTTCAATTTCATATGATAATGAGATATGTCATGATCTCATCATCGACATCATCGAAACTTTTTTCGATGGACCAGAACTCTTCTGATTCAGACAATTAGAATGATCGATCATCAATATCATTCTAATTGCTCTCAAAATCCACCAGTGACACCTAGCAGTATGTGGTGGCAACCCATCAGAACTGAAGATGAACCTCTTGGTGTGGTTACCTGTGTGATTGAGTTCCTCTATCATGAGTCCCGACTGAATTAGGATTAAGGTGAACTCATCAAACCCAACATCAGTCATATGAGTTAATCGATTGATCCGAGTCCGATGTGAAACCTTGAAGAAAAACTCTTTTTCATTATTTCACTCTACCATGGCCATGGGCTTAAAGACTTGATCTTTCAATTATCATAGGACTACTCCTCTCATCTACCGAGGTTGATAGATCCCATCTTGGTGCGACCTAGTTCCTACAATGAATATGCTACAGCCAACATACACCTCAGGATTCCGAATGACTAGGAGATCGAGTTATGGTGTAGTCAAACTATAACACATTCAAGGTGAACTATCGATGTACCTCAGGTCAAAGAACTAGACACACAACTGCAGCATCAAGCTGGTCATCGATGAGAAGGTAGACTTCCTTATGACTGCTCGATATGGTCACGCTCAGTACTCTCATTCTCAATGAATACCTATACTCTCGCTTCGGTATCTCCACACTGTAGACTTAAAATATATCTACCCTAAAGAAGTGATCGTACACCAACCTTCCGGATCGATCACCATCCTCGTGATGATCCTATGCTTAGGAGCTGTTTATGAGTTAGTTATGTAAATTCATGCCTTAAATTTTCAGCTCTTGAAAATATGAATTTACATTCCCACTAACTCAAAGGATGTATCACAGATACAATGTGCACAATGTGATAGAAGAATAACCCTTTTATTCATTTATAGTCAAAATTATAAATTTACCCTTAGATCTGTACAGGAATGTGTCAGTCGATCTGGCATCTAGGACACATATCTAACAAACTCCCACTTGACCTAATGCCAATTGGCTACATATCTAAGTCCCATCTTCTCAAGGTGGTCTTCGATCTTCTGTTGGCCTAATGGCTTTGTCAGTGAGTCTGCCACATTGTCTATGGAGTCGACTCTCTTGACCTCGACATAACCTTTTTCGAGGTAATCACGGATCAGATGAAATCGTCGCTCGATGTGCTTGGACTTCTGGTGAGACCTTGTATTTTTAGCTAGGGCTATGGTGCCATTATTGTCGCAGTAAAGAAGTATGGCATCTGATGACATCACTTCAAGCTCTGCGGCAAACTTCTTGTACCAGAATACCTCTTTCGTAGCTTTTGATGCAGCAATGTACTCTACCTCCATGGTGGAATCAGCAATCACCATCTGCTTGAAACTCTTCCAGCTGACTGCACCACCATTGCAAATGAACAAACTCCCAGATGTCGACTTTCGATCATCTATATCAGACATAAAGTCTGAGTCTGTATATCCCTGAATCTAGAGTTCTTCATTCTCAAAGACTAGAAATATATCCTTAATCCTTCTCAAGTACTTAAGGATATATTTCACAGAAGTCCAGTGCTCTTCGTCTGGATTCGACTGATATCTGCTTGTGACACTCACAGCATGGGCTATATCAGGTCGTGTACATAGCATGGCATACATGAGGCTCCCTATTGCCGAAGCATAAGAGATCTTGCTCATGCGTTCAATCTCCTCAGGTGTGCTAGGGCACATCTTCTTGGAGAGATGAATGCCATGTCTAAAAGGTAATAAACCTCTTTTGGAGTTTTTCATGCTAAACCTTTTTAGCACCTCCTCTATGTACATCTTCTGTGAAAGTCCGAGCATCTTATTTGGTCTATCTCTATAGACCTTAATACCCAGTATAAAGGATGCCTCTCCTAGATCTTTCATAGAGAACTCCTTAGACAACCATACTTTGACTGAGGTCAACATGGGAGTGTCATTCCCAATTAGGAGGATGTCATCTACATACAATACGAGAATGACAACTGCGCTCCCACCGACCTTTTTGAACACACATGGTTCTTCCTCGTTCTTGATGAAACCAAATATTTTGATGACATCATTGAAATGAGTATTCCAACTCTGAGATGCTTGCTTAAGTCCATAAATGGACCTTTGTAGCTTGCAGATCCTATGATCATCATCACTGGATGTGAAACCAAGCGACTGTTTCATATAGATATCTTCCTTAAGATGTCCATTTAAGAACGCCATTTTTACGTCCATCTGCCATATTTCATAATCGAAGTAGGCTGCAATAGCAAGCAATGTGCAGATGGATTTTAGCATGGCTATGGACGAAAAGGTATCCTGATAGTCAATGCCTTCGCGTTGACTATAACCTTTCATTACGAGCCTAGCCTTGAATGTCTCCACATTCCCATCTGCACCTATCTTTCTCTTAAAGATCCATTTACATCCAATAGGTACAATACCTTCAGGTGGATCTACTAAGGTTCAGACTTGGTTTGAGTGCATCGAGTCAATTTCTGATCTCATTGCCTCTAACTATTTCTCAGAGTCGATATCTGATATCGCCTCATCATAGGTCTTGGGATCATCACCATGAGCCCCGTTTCCCATGAGGAATATTTTCTCTACATCCTTTTGTATGGTACCTAAGTACCTTTCAGGAGGATGGAAAACCCTAGTCGATCTATGAGATGGAAGAGGTTGTGTTAAGACTGGTTCTGATTGATTAGGTTCCTCAGGTTCTTTAGGTCATTGCTCTTGGGAGACATTCTCCTTGAGCTTAATTATTCTTCTGATGCCACCATCTTGAATAAACTATTTTTCAAGAAAAATAGTATTTCGACTCACAATTATATTATGGTCTTTCGAAATATAAAAATAGTATCCTAATGACTCTTTAGGATATCCTATGAATCGAGCTCTAAAAGATCTGAACTCTAACTTATCCGTCTGCTGTCTCGTGACATGAACCGGACAATCCCAAATTTTGAGATGATTCAGACTTGGCTTCTTACCATTTCATATCTCATATGGTGTGGTAGGAATGGTTTTAGAGGGAACCCTATTCAATACATAAATTATTGTCATGAGACAATATCCCCAAAGAAACTCAGAGAGGTCTGTGAAGCTCATCATAGAATGGACCATATCTAATAGGGTCCGATTTCTTCATTCTGAAATCTCGTTGAGTTGAGGTGTTCCAGGTAGAGTCCATTGAGAGACTATACCATTGTCCTTAAGATAGTCTAGGAACTCCCGACTAAGGTATTCACCTCCTCGATCTGATCGAAGAACCTTAATGGGCTTTTCTGTTTGTTTTTCTACCTCATGTCTGAATTCTTTGAACCTTTCAAAAGCTTCAAACTTATGTTTCATTAGAAACACATACCCGTACCTAGACATATCATCGGTAAAGATAATGAAGTAGATGTAGTTACCTCTAGCTGGCACATCAAATGAGCCGCACACATCCGTATGTACTAGGGCAAGTAGGTCTGTGGCCCTTTCCCCATGTCCCATAAAAGGAAGCTTGGTCATTTTGCCTTGAAGGCATGATTCACAAACTGGATATGACTCAAAAGTCAACAGACTCAATAGCCCAGATTTCTCCAATTTGTTAACCCTGTCTTCCGCTATATGACCTAGTCTTAGGTGCCACAGATACTTATCATTTAGACTATCTCTAGGCCTTTTAATTCCTATGGCATTCACATTTTGCTCAATATTAAATATAGATACATCAATATGTAGCTGATAGAGACCGTTAATAAGAAAATCATCTGCAACTTTATTATTTTCATAAAAAATATTACAATGATCCTTATGAAAGCTAATCACATAGCCTTCTTGTGCTAAACATGAAACAGAAATCAAATTCCTGCCTGCTGCAGGCACATAATAATAGTCTCTTAAAACTAAATCTAATCCTAACGGTAATCGCAGAGGGTAGGTTCTCATGATCACAGCAGCAACTCTTGTTCTATTCCCGATGCATAGGATCATCTTCCCATCCCTCAGCCTTCTGCTCTCCTCAAGATCCTACATAGAAGTGCACAGATGAGCACTAGAACCAGAGACAAGCACCCAACTAGATGCAGAAGAAATCGTAAGATTAGATTCTAAAATAAACATACCTCCAGAAGGACCATCCTTCTTGTTCTTCAGGGTGGCCAGGTACTGAGGACAATTTTGCTTTCAATGGCTGTCTGATTGGCTGTGAAAATATTTTTCCTTATCAGCAGCCTTCTTCTTCTTACCATCCACCTTTTACTTCTTCGCAGACTTCTTTTTCTTTCCAAAAGATTTTATTTTGGAAGAAGTCTGCTCTACAGTAAGAATCGAGCCTTTTGAATCCTTCATAGAAAGCTCAGCCATAACCAGCATGTTCATTAACTCGGCCAAGGTATACTGCATCTTATGCAAATGAAAGTTCATGATGAACTGACCATATGCATCGGACAAGGACTGAAGGATTACATCAATCTGAAAATCCTTGTCTAAGATGATACCGATCTTCTCAAGCTCCTCAAGATCCTTGATCATTGTCAAACAATGATCTTGGACTGACTGCCCACCACGCATCTTGGCCTTAAAAAGTCTTTGACAGACTTGATACTTGGCCGTGTGACTCTGTTCACCAAACAACTCTTGTAGGTAAGCCAACATTTGGTGGGTAGTCAAAATATTCTCATGTTGGCGCTGTAAGTCATCAGACATTTCACCCAATATGTAGTAGCTTGCTTTGTTATCATCATCCGTCTACTTTTTCAGAGACGATCTCTGTTCAACAGTCGAACGTGCTGGTATGGCAGGTGGGTCCGGATCCAAGATATGAGTCAATTTTTTGAAACCCAGAATAATTCTGTAGTTCCTCAACCAGTCCTTGAAATTGGATCCAGTCAGTCTATGGGTGTCTAGAATTTTGGTCAGGGGGTTTGAGGCAGATATGTTTCCTGTAGAGAGTCAAAAGTTTCTAGTTAGATTTTATAATCAGACTCAACCAATTTATTTAAAATTTTTATTTTTTAAATAAATTAGGCTCCCACTATTTTCTCAGATCCCTACACTTCCTTGGTAGAGATGTGAAAATCTCCGTGATCAGTGATTTTTAGTGGGTGGTGCGGTCTCACCGACTGGCTCACCACCTCACCTAACAGTTATTGGTGATGGGTCAACCGATGAGTGGATAACTCTTGTCCAATGATTCTCTAATCATGGTGCACCCAAAACTTGGTCTCTAATTCATGAAGCTCACCATGTCTGGGATATTGCTCCAATCCTTAGTTAAGTCAAACCCACCATTTGCACGAATCAGATTCTTGATTGGGTCCCTCACCGTATTCGAAATATTGAGCCCAATCCATCCTCTAATCCGTAGCATCCAATTCCTAATGGACATGGTTGCATCTTTTCGATGCAACTGAGCCACTTTAACCAGTCGAGAACAATCAACCCCGGAAAGGGCCCGCACATCCATAATGGTGGAAGACCTAGACTTAATATTTTCTTAGAAAGATTTATTTAGGTCTCACTAAACTTGACTTGACATAATCATAACAATTATGACTAACCTAGTGGCATAGGTTAGCTCAAATTGTTAGCCACCTCTAATTAGAACTGAGTCGATACATATGGCCAGGTAAGTGAGACCGATGGGAGGGATAAGCCATTAACTCGACAAGAACGCATTCGAGTCGAGTAGCTCCCAATTAAAAACCAGTCGGTCGCATCTACCCAACTTACCTTAGACACCAAATTATCGAACCAGAACTAATTAGGTTAGCCTACAATCCAGGCTCTAACCACTGAGCCAAATTAGGTCTTAACTTAATCGAGTCATATCTAAATGTGATTTGACCTTGACCCAGACTTAATCCTATTAGGCTGGTCAATTATTAGCTTTCATGATCCTACCTAACCAACTCTTGATTCGGTTTGATCAACCACTAGACCTAATTGAGCTACCCAAGCCCGAACCTAATTTTATGAAAATATCTTAGATCTGAAATTCTCAATTTTAGATCTAACTTAATTTTATAAGCTTAATTCATTAATTAAGTTTAGGTTCATAAACAAAACATATAAAATAAATCCTAGGATTTTAGGATCTAGGGTTTTGCAGAAAAGTAAGTTTTGATTTTTGATTAAGGATGAACGCGCGGCACCCCTACACGTCATATGAACACCCCATTGAATGAAAAGAGAGGGTCTTAAAATCTTACTTTATTCTTATGATCGGACGGCCATGAGGAACACCTTAATCAAGAATATAAATTTAACTACAAAACTAGGTCGATCTAAATTAACATATCACATATATAATTTAAGATCTAACTAAAATATGCTTTGCATACATCTCATGTATCAAAAATTAATCTAATTAATATACTTTCAGATTTGATACATCACATATAATATCTAAAAAATAAGATTTAAATTAAACTATTCAAAATTAAATCTATTCTATACAAGTTACTAGAATAATTCTACAACTAGTCTAGGCATGCTGCAGATCAATTTTATGAAAAAATTAAAATTTTATTTTCTATTTTATAATCTGATTATAACACTTATAATATTAGAAAAATAAATAATAAATTAAATTTAATTCATATTTTAATCTTATTAAAATATAAAACTTAAGACCATTCATGAATTCAACTAATCCTAGTCTAGTCATGCATCTTATGCATGTTAGATCTTCTTAGATTTAATTTTAAATATTTTTATTTTAGATCCTATCACATCTAATATAACATCAAAAATACTTTAATATTAGATAAATTAAAATTAAAATTAGATCTAAAATAGATCTGAAATAGAGCCAACAACCTAGCTCTGATACCACTTGAAAGAGGAAAACCGCTTTTCCTCATAGGATCTTCCAGATTTCATCAAATCTGGGGTAGAATAATTTTAAAAAAAAATATCCTATATATTTTAGATCTAATTCTCTAGATCTAATTTTATTATCTGATATTTAAAATCTAAATTAAATCTAAATCTATGATAAAAGAAGAAGTACCTCAAGGGTAATCTGATTACCCTGTAGATGATCTCTGCACAGCCCGAGGTTCTGATGTAGCCACGTAAGTGCCTGGCCTCTACCAATATCCACTCAGGCAGGATCTGAAACATCTTCTCCTCACAAATCTATACTCCAAAAATCAGATCTTTATCTGATTTGAAAGTACTTCAGAACTCCTTCTGAAGTTGGAGCAGCAACCTGTCGAAGATGTCCTGCAGCCTTCTGTTCCAGGCGTCACCACGCCTTGGATCTTTGCTAGATGGATGTCCAACTCTTTGGACATGAAGAGGGGAAGAAGGAGAGCAGGGAAGATATGGAGAAGAGTGGAGGAGGTGGCAGCTATTGGGTTTTGTGTATAAAATAATTGCTTCCATGAAACCCTAGGCGCAGCAAGGTTTATATAGACCCTATATGCTGCGCAGTGCCACATCATTCAACCAATCAAAAAATTTTAATAAATTTTGAAAAAAATTTGATTGATGGAGTGATATCATCTGATCATATTAGATAAGAACTCCACCCTCTCTCCTATGTTGGCACCAACATTGGATAAGCTCAATCAAGATGGCGCCAAAGAGTCCATGTTTATCAAGACTCTTTGGTTCTTATCCATTTGGGGTGCCCACTTTAATCCAATTGGGCTCATGCCATAATCTGATTATGGCACCCAATTCAATTGTGTTTTGGCATGTGGACACTTCACAAAAATCTTTCAATGAGCCCTCTTCAGTTTAAGACCTATATGTCAACTTTTGACAGATGTCCTAAAATAAAATTGGCAGGTGCTAGGAATTAGCAGGTGTTGTCTTAAATTCATTTCATGAATTAAGATAAGCCTTTTTTAAATTGAAAAAGCTTCATTTAGACTGAGAGAAACTTTCTTAAGATTTTCTGGATGAGTCAAATCATATTTGGCTCAGTAGAGATAGAAAAGATTACACGAGGAGAAAGTTAGGCTCAATCGTGTGCTAGCATGATTTCCTTGAACCTAATTGGATCTAATCCAAATCAATTGGGTTAGCCCAATTGATGACATCCAGATCCTAACCCTTGTTTGTGTGATCTAGTTAGATTTAATTATGTATGGTAATGAGACATGTCGTGATCTCATCATCGACATCATCAAAACTTTTTTCGATGGATCAGAACTCTTCTAATTCAGATAATTAGAATGATCGATCATCAATATCATTCTAATTGCTTCCAAAATTTACCAGTGACACCTAGCAGTATGTGGTGGCAACCCATTAGAATTAAAGATGAACCTCTCGATGCAGTTACCTGTGTGATTGAGTTCCTCTATCATGAGTCCCGACTGAATTAGGGTTAAGGTGAACTCATCAAACCCAACATCAGTCATATGAGTTAATCGATCGATCTAAGTCCGATGTGAAACCTTAAAGGAAAACTCTTTTCTATTATTTCACTCTGCCATAGCTATGGGCTTAAGGACTCAATCTTTCAATTATCATAGGACTACTACTCTCGTCTACCGAGGTTGATAGATCCCATCTTGGTGCGACCTAGTTCTTACAACGAATATGCTACAGCCAACATACACCTCAGGATTCTGAATGGCTAGGAGATCGAGTTATGGTGTAGTCAAACTATAACACACTCAAGGTGAACTGTCGATGCATCTTAGGTCAAAGAACTAGACACACAACTACAGCATCGAGCTAGTCATCGACGAGAAGGTAGACTTCCTTATGACTGCTCGATATGGTCACGCTCAGTACTCTCATTCTCAATGAATATCTGTACTCTCACTCTGGTGTCTCCACATTGTAGACTTAAGACACATATATCTTAAGGAAGCGATCATACACCAACCTTCCGGATCGATCACCATCCTCGTGATGATCCTATGATCAAGAGCTGTTTATGAGTTAGTTATGTAAATTCATGCCTTAAATTTTCAACTCTTGAAAATATGAATTTACATTCCCACTAACTCAAAGGATGTATCACAGATACAATGTACATAATGTGATAGAAGAATAACCCTTTTATTCATTTATAGTCAAAATTACAAATTTGCCTTTAGATCTGTACAAGAATGTGTCAGCCGATCTGGCATCTAGGATGCACATCTAACATTAACTTATGCTCGAAGATATTTCTAACATAAGCAAAATAGCCCCAGATCTTAAGATATTTAAGATTCGGCTTATTTTCTTTTCATATCTCATATGGAGTACTAGCAACAGACTTCAAGGGCACCCTATTTAATATGTATGGGACAGTCTCTAGGGCATATCTCCAGAATGATATTGAAAGATCGGTAAAGTACATCATGGACTGTACCATATCCAATAGAGTGTGATTCCTCCTTTTCGCTATACCATTTAATTGTGATGTATAAGGAGTCCATTCAGAGAGAATACCTTTATCCTTAAGATGATCAAAAAATTTATCGAATAAGTATTCTCTTCCTCGATCAGATCGAAGAACTTTGATACTTTTTTAATTTATTTCTCAACTATACTTTGATACTTCTTAAACTTATCAAAAGCTTTAAATTTATGTTTCATAAGATACACATATCCAAATCTTGATATATCATCCATAAAGGTGATAAAGTAGAAGTATCCTCCTTTGGCTTGGGTTGTCATCGGCCCACATACATTTAAATGTTCTAGGACTAATAGCTCCCTTGCCCTCTCTCCACGTCTGGAGAATGGAGTCTTATTCATCTTATCTATGAGATAAGATTCACAAGTTCTCAATAATTCATAATCATACGGGTCCAAAAACTCTTCTTTGTATAACTTATTTATCATTGACTCACTAATATGACCAAAGTGGTAATGCCAGAGATATATGATATTCACATCTTCTCTCTTTTTTTTTTATATTTATAAAAAATATTTTTATTGAGTGTAAGAATTAGAAGATTATTATTAATATAACCACTGCCATAGTATCTATTAAAAAAGAAAATAGAATAATTATTGCCCATTAAGTTTATTTCATAACCTTGTTTTAATAACAAAGATATAGAAATAATATTTTTAATGACCTCAGGCATATAATAATATTCTTCTAATTTCAAAATCTTATCTGAAGGTATTTTTGAGTATACAAATTTTCACAGCCTCTGTGCTAATGTACTCTCCACTTGTGTTGAAAAGCTTAAGGTCACCTCTGCTCTGCCCTCTAATATTTTGTAGTCACTATAATGAATTATAGATATGCAAATCACAGGCGATATCTGATACCCAAATATCAAAGTTTGAGGTACTCAATGAAAAATAGATCTGTATCATATACACACCTTTGGTGCAACACTTGCACCCTACTTCAAACTTGCAAGATAATTCTTACAATTATTCTTCCAATATTCTAACTTGACACAAAAATAACAAACAATATTTGAAATATTAATTGCTTTCTTCCTTCTGAAGATGCTACCTTTTGGGCTCTATTTTCCATATATCTCCTTGAGATTAAGGATTATGCAATGAGGATCCTAATTATTACATTGCCTTTACAACTCTTTGCTCATCGAAGCCAACATAATACATCTGATAGCCATGCTATTAGATTGTCTTTTCTTATATGTGGTCTGATCGGCATCAAAAGCATCTTCACTGATCGGACCAGGGTCAAAAATTTTCAAAACATGGGAGACCTTCTCTTGTGCGAATCTAATTCACAAGTTTCTCAACCATCCACATAGTTGGAACTTATCAATTTATTTTTATCAGTAATGTCATGTAGTGAGAGTAAAGTTATCATAATATAGAATTAAATCTACATGAATTAAGAATAATAGTATAAGCAGATCACTCATGATGACATATATAACTAGATGAGATCTTCTGTCTAGCAATATCTTTCACTATTTTATCAGATACTATAGCCCTCATCTATGGTAAGCGAGAAATTTTATTCGATTTTTTTAGTAGGGTTGAGATCCTAATTTCTCATAAAAATCTTATGGATAGCATAACAAATTTCTATGAGTTTAAAGATAGAAAACTCTTTTCAATTGTATCTCATGCAATTCTCAACTTTACCTTGCCTCTAAGATACTCATAGTTTTGTGGATAGCACGACAAACTATAGTATTTAGTTAAGTCAGACCCTTCATTTTTATACAGTCATATCTGAAAATACTATCCTTGTGGATAGCACAACAAAGCAACATATTTAAATATGCTGTAAGCATCTAATATGCACCAAAATAACCCCACATCAATCTCCATAGTAAGCCTTATACATAGCACAATAAATCTACTACGGATCATGATAGAAAATTTGCTTAGTATGACAAAAGACATCAGTAGTGTACTAAACACTAATTAATCTTAATTCAAGATTCGAACTAATCCAATTAATCAGAAAAGTGTTAAGATTGATGGGAGGCTCCTCGTTGCTTTCTTTAGATACCAACAAGTTAGTTAGATAAGCAAACGGTCCTAATTAAATAACCACCATACATGAAACACTCCTTAGACACTAATTGATTAATCGATTCAAGAATTGATTAGCTTCTGGTTCCCAACACTATGACTTAATATGATTTTTAATAGGGCTTTATGGTCTCATGTGCAATCTATCTAAACCATTCACAATGATGCATAATTGAATTTAAATCATGACAACATTAACATGATCATAATCATGATATCATACATCTAAACATATCTCTAAGATAGTTGAGGATTTGGATGTTCAATTAGTCTCAACTCTTTGGCTGACTTGAACCAAAACAAAACCCTAGCTTGATCACAATAAAGATCATATATTGACTTTTGATTGTATTTATCAAGATAGACTCTGATACTACTGTTGGGTTCTAATGGCACAATGGGAGAATTGGTGGTTAAAAATTTTCATTCAAAATACCTAACGCATCAAAACCGAAGAACCCAGGAAACCTTGATAATACCAATCAAAGCATGAATATACAAGAAGTATTAGGAACCATACCTTTTGAATTTTGATTTGGTAAAGAATTATTTCCATAAGGTGCCTAAGTGTTCACTTTTCAATGGTGGTCCACATAGAAATCGATCCAAAGACAGCACTTCTTCTTCACCTTGCTTCAAGAGTTCTAACTCTTAGAACTCGACCAGTCTCCAACTGCTCAGATCCTCCTCCAGATCTGAGTTTGGACCTCTAAGAACTTCTTTCTAACCTGACCTTCTTCTTTAGGACCTCTTAAACCCTTTTTCCTAATAGGAATAGGCTTGTCTTAAAAGAACAAACCTTGTCCCAAAAGAACTAGAGTTGTAAGAAAGGGAGAGAGGGAGTGGATAAGGTTGTGTAAGATTTGAGTGATCAACCCTATCTACCACCCCTTATTTATAGAACCAGAGGAGGCCCCGACCAAGAAGTCATGTCCCATCAAAATTGCCATATCAGATTCTCAAAGAGCCTTCAAGCAGAAGGACTTACTAGAACCTGATACATCGATTCAGCCTCTCCCATGCGCGCATGTCAAAAAGAGATGCATTTGGCATCTCTTCACAAATCAGATTAATCCTCAACTTGCCATGTGGTAAGAAGGTTCAAATCTAGTTTCAGATAACTAGATAACCGAATGAGTGCCACCTCCTTCTGCTTGAAGTAGAAGGACTCTTCTCGTGGTTCTTCGCATGAAGACTTATCACCCACATGCACACTGCAAAAAAGGGTGCATTTGGCATCCTTTCCCATTTCAGATATGCTTGAAACTTGCCACGTGCATCCTTCTCTGAATAAGGATTCAAATGGCTAGAGTTCAGAATTTTTGGATGCCACCTTCTACCTAAAGCAGAAGGAGTCTTCTAGCATCTCTATGCGAGATTTGCAGATTACCCACACACGCCAAGGAGTTATGGGCATCCCACACCCATTCAAAAGCCATTTCAAACTTTAAGATATGTGCCAAGGAGTTATGGGCATCCCACACCCATTCAAAAGCCATTTTAAACTTTAAGATAAGTGCCAAGGAGGTTAAGGGGTTTATCCCCATGTTCTAAGGGTCAGAGACCCAAAGCAGGACTCTGATCCTTTTGCATGCTAAAACAAAGTGGGCATGCGCCCCACTCCAATTTAGCACCAAGAGTCCTTAACCACTTGGACTTCTGATTTTAAAATGTAGATAAGGGCTTTAGGAGCCCCATTTTGGGCTGCCTCTAAGGGGCTTGACCTAATCTAGGTTCTCACCGAATTTGGTTAGCCAAATAGTAAGATTTGAGATTAAATCCAATCTCCCAAGGAGCTAGAGTTAGCCACATGTGCTAGCATGCTTACCGACTACCCAATTGGATCCATAATTCCAATTAACTATAACAAATAGGTGCTCAGCTAATTTTTTAATGTGTGTGATCTATTGGGTTCCACATCAAGCCAGCAGTAGGTTCAGATGTAAGTTGACCTAATTTGATTAGAACTCTTTCTAATCGATTAAGGTCCAAACTGTACTAATCCGAGTTCAGCAATTAGAACCCTTTCTAATTAGAGATCGAATTAAACTTTTAATTCGATCAAATTTATAAGTCAAGATTAAAGTCTAGCAATATATCATGACTATCTAGAAGATGTAAAATTTGATAAAAATATCAAATATATCTTTCAGTGGTATGTTATCGTGCAATTCAATCTTTCGATCATCCCCACATCTCGAATATGTTCATGAGTATGGAATCATATCAAACTCAAACATATATTCTTATTAATTCTCTATCAATCAATAATGACTTTGATGATGAAGTATTAGAAACCCTTTATAATCTTTATCCTATTTTGGTCAAAGACTTTCTGAGTCATCAAGAGATGAGAATGCACATGATGATATCTCCTCTTATTAAGAGTGATCGATTCTTTATTGACTAACTCACAACCTCCATACACATTCTACTATATCCAGAATATTTGATACATGTCTTTATGCCATGCATGGGTATGAACCAAAATATGGATTCATGTGCATAAGATTTTATGATGATCTCAGGTCTAAGGATCGCTTACATAACTCTCACTTAGAGAACCATCTTTTGACATGAAAGTAAGGCTCCATAGGATATTCTCTATCGATGAGTCAATTCAGTGAACTCATTCTCTAATAAGCACCCACGTTCTTGTATTAGTGTCTCACATAAGTGGCTTGTGAAATCAGTCACCCTTTTCATTGAGCATACATAGAATGTGCTGGTCTATCTGGAACATTGATTTCCGACTTAATATTCCTTTGATCAGAAATATTTTAGATTAAGATTTTAGAGTTTTAGGTTTTACAGACATACTCTTCATGATCCTAAAACTATTATCTTAATCTATGGGGTTCATCATAATCTTAAAAATAATAAGATACAGCTAAAATGATGAATCATGCCTCATTTTATTAACTAATGAATAATATAATTACATGAGTTGGAAGTTTATAAAGAAAGGTCCCATCACATCACTCATGCAATTGGCATGTAGGGCACTCTTTTTTCACTATGATGTAGTATATGCAATTTTTCTATAATTTTGTCAAAAATTTTTCATGAACTTTATGAGAGTAGAGCTTTCTTGCTTCCATCTATTTAATACATATAGAGATATCATAAGACCACTCCCAATCACAAGTAATTAAATGATAGAGATTCTACATTACTTAGAATAGTAATATGAAATTTCAGGCACCATCCAAGCATATAGCTCTCTTCCAGCTTATAAATATAAGGGGACAATATTGATGCCTACACAGTGCGTCGGCTGATATTGAAAGTCAAATGATAATTTAATGCATAGAAGAGTAATAAGTATTTGAAAATAGAATTAAAAGATATATTATTAGTGGGATGTATTTAACAATTATTGATCTTTTTACTTTGAACATTTTGTTAATAAAAAGATTAGCCATAATGGAGAAGAAAAATTCTTTAGCACAAAAATATATTATTTTTCTTGCAAGCTCGATGCCTCGGCTTTATCATATTCTCCAAGCTGAAAAAGAAATAGCAAGAGAATTCCTTTAGCTCCCTCCCTATCTCCAAGACTAAAATTTAATCGGCTCGAGATTCTCCTCTATCCTATAGTAGTGAGCTAAGGAAATTGACCTTCTCACCATCACCTAGGGCAAGAACACTACCATTTGAAGCATGCCAAGCTAGGGGAGGAGCTTCTCTTCTGTGCTACAAGAAAGTATCGAGGTGTGCCTCAAAATGGTGGTGATGCCAAGTATTTGGAAGAATTTTTTGGCCAATGGTCGATGACACAGCTAAGGTCATAGCCTTCGATGCTAGCCTCAGTGAGGAGGAAGGTGAGGATGGGAGAAATGGCTTTGGTGTCGATGGTGAAGCTGATGGTGAAAGAATTAGCAGGCGTTTCAAGCATGTATTTCAAAAATTTTCAGTAGAAGCAGATCGGATTAAATGATTTAATCTAATAAGCATGCTTTAGATCAAATCTAAAAATACCTACCCTAAGATCTATAACATGATATATTATATATATAAGATCTGAAAATAAGAACAACATGCATTGATCGTATCAATGTGTGTAGTGGATCATATCTACAATAGATCACATCTACTAAGTGATTGAGTTTCAAACCCAATACTTGAGCATGGGTAGCTGATCACTGCTACTGAATATCATGAATTTATGATCTTGCTGGTTGCTCATAGCCACACAGGATGTCTGACCTCTATGGAACATCCACTCAAAATCTTATGCTGATTGATCTCCCTAGGAGTGCGAGCTCGCGTGCAAATCCTGTTGATGGCTGATTACATTCCTTCTTCAGATCTCATGGACTCTTCTGGGAGGTGAAGACTAATAAGGAGGAGGATGTTGTGCTGGAAGGAGGGAGGAGAACCCTCTTCTCTCTTTGATTTTCCTTCACCTGAAACCCTAGATCAGATCTAGGTCTCTCACCCAAGGGGAGATAGATCTCCTCTAAGCACACATGCCAGAGCAAAGCTTCCCACCCCTAGACCTTATGCCCTCACTCAGTTTATCTCATGGTGAATTGCATCAAAATTTTATCACACAAAATTCAGCTCTACTTTAGGTTGGCGTGGAGATTAGATAGGATAAGATAATCACTAGGTTGTTTAGTTCAAATTCAAATCAATTTGAATTCAAACCAAACCAACCAATCTCTTATTTAAGTGGGAATTCATCACATAAATTCTAAATTTGCATGATGAAGATTGGCATGGAAAGAGTGGTCGGCGCTAGGATGAGTCCAATCAAATTTGGACTCTAGGATTTATCCATTTAGGTCTTATCCAAATTAAATTAGGCTAGACCCAATAGGATAACTGAGCCTAATCAGATTAAGCATTAAACCAACTTGATTAAATTCTAATCTAATTAGAAATTAATCAAGCTCAAGTTCTGATCAAATCAAGAGTTAAACACCCTTAGCAATTAGGTCATCTCATAACCTAATCGGATCAAATCTAATTGAATCCAATTCAATCAAACTTGAATCAAACCACATTGCTTAATCAAATTAAGCTAATTAGCAATCTAATTACTAATTAATCTTTCTATAATTTACTAATTCTTGGCAAATTATTTTATCATAACTTTTACATAAGGTTAAATATCAATCGAATTGATAATTAAACCCTTGAATGATTCTCAATCATCGATCAGCCATCTGATCAGTTAGAAACTTCTTATGAGTGTGACCCCATAGGTTTGAATCTAAGCTAGTAGTACAAAAATAAATTTTTATACCAATCAAAGTGATCATCTAACATTGTTATCTGATGTCTAGATGGGCCCAATGATTGCAAAGCAATATTCAAGAACCCTTGGCATATGGTTACTATATAATTCATTCCTTTGACCCTTAGTGCTTAGGATGTTTCAGAGTTAAACTGTCAACTCTTAATCAGTACATCCATAATGTGTCTCAACCTCATAAATTCTGTGACTCCTCACAAAGACTATTCTGACCAAAGTTTTGCTGAATTAGAATACAAAGTTGAACTAACTCCTGAAATCAGGAGCGGTCAATCTCATCTTGACTCACACACCTACCTCGCAAGTACTTGACTGTGCCAAAAAATCTTCCATTACTAAATTAAAAATTTAAATAGTCTGACACCAAAGCATAGTGAGTTACTTACAAGTCTCCATGGTGATCTCAGGTTGGAGGGATATTTATATCCATATCCTTTGTGAGCTATTCTTGATAGCAGAGTGCTTCACAATTGGATTATGTTCAGTGAGATATACTCCTATATCTCACCTGCATATCATATCGGTGTCTCCACACTTCTTGATTAAGAGGACAACCAATCCATATGGCAGATAAAGATCTATATTTGATAATCACTATCATTTTAGTAATAGTATATTATTTGGTTATGGACTAGTTTAAGAACTAAATGATAAATCTTTCTTTATCGATTAAAATAGTCCTAAGAACTTCATCATAACACAAAGAGTTTAAAAAAGAAGATGTACAATTTATGATGAAAAATATCAAATAATTTTTATTAATAAATAATTCATATATAATTTACATACATGAGCTCAACCATCAATAGGCTGATGATTGGCTTTGGGATATAATTTTCAATAACTCTCACTTGGACTAAAGTCAATCGATATAGTATCGTATACTTATCTTTTTTCTGTGATCATCGAACTTCTTGACACCGAAGGCTTTAGTGAATGGGTCGGTGAGATTCTCCTTTCCATCGATCTTTTGAAGCTCGATGTCACCTTGATCCATGACCTCTCCGACAAGATAGTAGTGGCATCAAATATGCTTGGTATGCTGATGGGACTTTGATTCTTTCGCTTGAGCAATGGCTTTAGTACTATCGCAGTATAATAGGATAAGATCATCAATGGAGGATGTCACTCCGAGATCATCGATGAACTTTGATAACCATACAGCTTCTTTGGCTGTATCGGATGCTGCGATATACTCTGCCTCACAAATAGAGTCAGCCACGGTGTATACTAAAATTTTTTCAATAATCATCCCACCATTTAGGATAAAAATATATCTCAACATGCTCTTGCTATCATCATGATCTGATTGAAAGCTAAAATTTATAAATCCCATAAGTTTCAAGTTAGATTCTTCATAAATGAGCCATTGATCCTTAGTATTTCTCAAATATTTAAGGATGACTTTCACAACCTTCTAATAATTTTTATCTGGATCAAACTAATATCTGCTCACTGTTCCTTGTGAGTAGGCAACATCTGATCTCGTACATATCATTATGTACATTATAGATCTCACTACCAAATCATATAGACTTCTACTCATACGTTATCTTTCTTGAGGGGTTGTTAGGCAATCTTTCTTTGAAAGAGAAATTCTATGACCTATCGGAAGATAGCCTTTCTTAAAATTTTTTATGTTGAACCATTTCAGTATGGTATCTATGTACGTAGATTGGGACAATCCAAGTAACCTCTTATATCTATCTTTATAGATCTTTATCTCTAGGATATAGGATGCTTCTCCCAAATATTTTATAGAAAATTGAGATGATAGTCAAATCTTTATTCTCTGTAATGCAGAGATGTCATTTTTGATTAAGAAAATATTATCTACACACAAAATAAGAAATATAATTATATAACCATTTATCCATTTGTATATGCAAGATTCTTCTCCGTTCCTAACAAAATCATACGTTCTGATCATCTTATCAAAATACATATTCCAACTCTGAGATGCCTGCTTTAATCTATAAATTGATGTCTGAAGTTTGCACACCTTAGACTCATCTATGGATGTGAATCTTTCTGGTTATATCATATACAACACTTCTTCTAGCTCTCTATTTAGGAAAATGATTTTGACATCCATTTATCAAATTTCATAGTCAAAGTGTCCTTCTATCGCAAGTATGATCTGATGGATTTGAGCATTGCCACAGGAGAAAATATTTTATCATAATCAATACCATAATATTGACGATATCCCATGACAACTAGACAAACTTTATAGGTCTTCAACTTCTCATCTGCACCCCTTTTTTTTTTTGAAAATCTACTTACACCCCATGGGTTTTGTCCCTTCAGGTAGATCAACTAATATCCATGCATCGTTGATCTTCATGGACTCTATTTTGGACTTCATGGCATCAAGTGTTGGAAAATATATCCAAAGTCAATCGTCTAAGTTGTAGATAATTACGCTTCATGTATGTATATGAATTATAAATTGATAAATATTATCTGACAGATTCATCATAAGGAATACATCTTTCTAAATAGAACTCTTGTGTTATAATGAAGTCCTTAGAGCTACTTTCAAAATGATAAAAGAGGATTTATCATATAGTTCTTAAATCCTGCTCGCAACCAAATGATATAATTGTTATCAAGATGATAACTGTATCAAGTGTAGGTCATTATGTGCCATATTAGTTGGTTGTCCTCCTAACCAAAAAATGTAGAGACACGGGTATGGCATACGGATAAAATATAGAAGTATATTTCATTGAGCATGATCAACTCTGGGGCACTCTACTATCAAGGATTGTTCTGATGAGATATGGGTATAAGTGTCCTTCTGACTTGAGCTGTTGGAAAATGTAGGCGATTTCATGCATGCATATCGAAATTTTTTCGAATAAATTACAGTGAAAAGCAAATAGATTAATCGAATTAATTTAACATACATATGATCTAATTATTAAATCAACCTACTCTAAGATCTATGACATGATATGCTGTATATAAAATCTGAAAAATACTAAAGATAAAATCAGCATGCATGCATGTGAGTAGTAGATCACATCTACTTCTAATTTGAATTCAGAACTCGATACTTGAACATGGGTCGATGAATGCCACTATTGAGAGACATGGTAGAGAGGGTCCTCGCTGGTTGCTCACAGCTACACATGCATCCGACCTCTAGAGAAAGTCCACTCAAAGTCCCGATCTGATCAATCTTCTTAGGAGTGCTAGCTCGCACGTAGACCTTCCTCTTGGTTGATCTGGATCCTTTCTTCAAATCTCTAAAACTTTTTTAGAGGTTGAAGATGGACTTCTAGAGGATATTAAGAGGTGAAAAAGAGATGAAGAGGAAAATAATTTTTTTCTTATTTTTTTTCTCTTTCCAAACCCAAAGGTATAAAATCTTAGAAAATAGATTTTGTGCACACCCCAAGAAGAAGGACTCTCCTCTTCTTTTTCATGCCATGAACCCATGCCCAACTCCATTCAATGTGAAGGTCTCTCTCTTAGGTCTCTTACATGCACAAGAATGAAATAAAACTTCTTTTATTTCAACATGTAAGGAGGTGGGATGAAGAGTTCTAGAAATCATGGACTCTTGATGTGTTGTTGCCCCTACTCAAAAATTCATGCCAAAACATGTCAAAAATATGGGACACCCCTTTTCATATTTTTTTAGAGTAAATTAATTCTCCAATTGATCTCTGAAAAAAAACCTCTTCAAAATGTTGCACATATAAGGAGAAAAAAATAAGTTGGTGTGGAGAGGTTGATTTGGATAAAAATAGACTCTCTTGATAAGGAATATTTTGAAATTCAATTTCAAAATCTTTCTTTTATCAAAACTAAATCAAATTTGGATGTGAGATAGAGAGGGAGAAGAACTCTTTGGCATGAAAAAATCTCATACAAAAGCTATTCGTGCATAAAGATAGATGGTGTGCAAAGTGGGTTGGTGCAAGAGAAAAGAGCCCAATCCTATATGCACTCTTTATTTCCTTATTTGAATCCCCACCAAATCATATCTGGTTTAGCCCAAATAAAATAGATAAAACCTAATCTAATTAGATTTATAAATTTTTAATCAAATTTTAATCAAATTAAGAATTGATTGAATCAAAATCCTAATCAAATCAGTAACAATTTTCCCTTAGTGATTAGGTCATCTCATAATTTAATCGGGTCAAACTTAATTGAATCTAATTCAATTAGATTTTATTTAATCTTCTTTGTTCAATCAAATTAAGCTAATCAATAATCTAATTATTAATTAATTTACTAATATTTATTGAATAAATTTATTATAACTTTTGCATAAGATTAATCATCAATCGAATTGATGATTAAGCCCTTGAACGATTCTCAATCATTGATCGACCACATGATCAGTCAAAATATTTTTTTGAGTGTGACCTCATAGGTTCAAACCTAAGCTAGTAGTATAGGAATAACTTTCTAAACTAATCGATGTAATCATCTAAAAATGGTAACCCAACATCCGGATAGGTCGAATGAAGGTGAAGCAACATTCAAGAATCTATTAGCTTATGGTTACCATATAATTCATCTCTTTCACCCTAATGCTCTAGGATGATCAAAGATTTAACTATCAATCCTAGATAAGTCATCCATATTGTATTTCAATCTTTTTTAAATCCATCAAATAGATTATCCGAGCTCAGGTTTAGCTAAATTGAAATATATTGATACATTAACTCCTACTAATTTAGAGGGGTCAATCCCATCTTGACTCATGCACCGACTTGATAAGTACTTGACTGCACCCAAAAATTTTTTATCACTAAATTAAAAACTCAGTTAGTCTGATACTAAAGTACAGTGAGTTGCTTGCAAGTCACCGTGGTGATCTCAAGTTAGAGGGACACTTATACCCATACCCTTCATGAGCTACCATTGACAGCAGAGTGTTTCGTAATTGGTCCTGTTTAGTGACGATGTACTCCTATATCTCACCTGCATGCCATACCAGTGTCTCCACATCATTTGGTTATAAAGATAACTAATGCATATGGCACACAATGATCTACACTTGATATCGCTATTGTCTTAGTAATAGCGTATCATTTGGTCATGAATCAATTTAAGAACTATACGATAAACCCTCCTTTATTGATCAAAGTAGTCCTAAGGACTTCATCACAATATAGGAGTTCATTTAAAGATATAACCTTATGATGAATAAGGATAAATAATTTTTATTATTTATCAATTCTTATGCAATTATAATTAGCACAATCATCACACGATTGGCTTTTGGACACATTTCCCAACAACTCCCACTTGGACTAAAGCCAATCAGTATAGTATCATATACCCATCTTCGATTTATCATCTCAGAACTCCTAAATACTGAGGCTTTAGTAAATGGGTTGGTTACATTCTTCTTTCTGTCAATCATCTAAAATTCGACATCACTTTAACAGATTTTTTGAATTAGGTGATAGCGATGCAAAATGCTTAGTAAGCTTATGGGACTTTGGCTCCAAGGCATGAGCTATGGCTCGGTGCTGTAACATACAGCAGAACCATCATTGGAGGGTGCCACTCCTAGCTTGCCAATAAATCTGTACAATCACATAGCTTCTTTGCAAGCATCGAATGCTGCAATGCATTTTGCCTCGCAAATTGAATTGGCTATATTTTTCTGCTTAAAATTTTTCCAGCAGATTGCTCCATTATTTAGGATAAGGATGAATTTCGACATGTTCTTACTATTATTATATATAACTAAAAATTAGAGTCATACTTTAAAAGTTTTAAGTTAGATTCTCCATAATCGAGTCACCAATCTTTAGTATTTCTCAAATACCTAAGGATGACTTTTCAGTGATTCTCATCCGGATCTTGCAGATATCCACTCACTATCCTAGTGAGTATACTATATCCGATTTCATACATAGTACACATGATAGAATAAATTTTAGTCATAAATACTCTATGTATGTTAGACTGAAAAAATTCAAGCAGCCTCTTAGATCTATCTCTATAAATTTTCATCCTTAGGATGAGAGGTGCCTTTTCCCAAGTCCTTTATGGAGAACTATGATAATAGCACAACTTTTATTTTTTGAAATGTAAGAAATATTATTTTTGATTAAAAAAATTTTATTTACATACAAAACAAGAAATACACTCACAGAACTATTAACCCATTTGTATTGACAAGGTTCTTCTTCGTTCTCAATGAAGCCATGCATTTTGATCACTTATCAAAATGCATGTTCCAATTCTGAAATATTTAGCATTGTCTTAGGAGAAAATATCTCATTATGGTCAATACCATAATGTTAACGATATCCTTAGACAACTAGACAAGCTTTGAAAGTCTCCACCTTCTCGTCTGTGCTCTCTGATCCTATTGAAGATCCACTTACACCCTATGGATTTTATTCCTTTAAGTGGATCAATGAGTGTCCATATACTATTGACTTTCATGGACTCCATTTCAAACTTTATGGCTCCAAACCATTAATCAGAATCGAACCTCTGCATGGCATTTATGTAGGTGATCTGATCCTTGTTGTTTTTATCGAGTTCAATAGGATCACGTCTCAGATCTAAAAATTGAAGTCTCTATTCGACGGACATGGTACTCTATCGGATCTCCTTAATGGTGCCTCTTTAACAGGTTCCAGATATAATCTAATCAAATCCGATTCTATGGGTTCACTAGATTGTGTTGGTTCTTCTATCTATCAAATTTCATCAGTTCCATATTAAAGATATTAGTACCTTCATCAAGATATTTTTTTTCTGAAAGGAATGCCAAATAGCTCTTGCTCTTTAGCAAGGTAGAAGTTATATCCCCTAGATTCTTTAGGGTTATCCTACAAAATAATACATATAGGATCGAGATCTAAGCTAATTGATCTGCAAATGCTTGACATAAAATAAACACTTTCAAACCCTAAGGTAAGAAAGTATCAGCTTATGCCTAGTCCATATCTCATAAAGAGTCTTTGCAATTGATTAATTCAAAATTCAGCTCAAAACATAATAGGTAGTCTTAAGAGCATAATCCTAAAAAAGGACTGGAAGACTTGTAAACTCTATCATCGATTAAACTATGTCTAACAAAGTTGATTCCAATAAGAGAGAATCCTATTCTCTTTTAGATATGTCAAAAATCTCACTGGAATGGTATTTTTCTCTTTGGTCTGATCGAAGAGTTTCAATACTCTTTTCAGTGTATTTTTTTATCTTATTAAAAAATTATTTAAATATTTTAAATAATTTAAATTTATGATAAATATATTTATAGATCTAATACATCAGTATATATTAGATTCAGAACATCATTGGCTCATTCATCTTTTCTAGCAAAAGGTGATTCGATCATCTTACTAAAGAGATATGATGGACAGATTGATAATGATTCACAATCATTGACTTTGATAATTATCTCCTGTTGATCTTATTCTTGTTTATATGATCGAGCCTAAATTACCAAAGATAGGCTTGTAGCAAAAATTTAGTGCAGGGGCAAAATGGTAATTTTAAAACTTTTTCAAAATTACTATTTTACAGAAAAATTATTAATTAATCTCATTAATTAATACTAATTAACCCTACACTAAGATCTAAATATGATACAACAGCATGTATTTAAATTTGAAATTCAAATTTGAATCAGTAAACCTTTTACAGTACTGTGTTCAGAACACATCACATTTTGCGGGTAGTCGATCACCGCAATTTGATCACCGTCGGGGGGCTCTGATTGTCACGTCATAGCCACATAAATGTCTGACCTCTGTGGATCATCCACACGAAGCTCCCGTCTGATCAGCTCCTCACAAATGCTAGTTCATGATTTCACCCTTTTGATGGCAGATGTTGATCGAACTCCTTCGATCGATGTGTGCCGACTTCTTGGATGCTCCAGATCATCTGCACAGTTGCTTGAGAGGCTGATGGATCTCTCCCTGAAATTTGGTGGACTCACGACACTCGTGGCACACCAATCTCACTTCCCGATCCCTAGGTAGAAACCCTAGGGTACACACCAAAAAACCCTGCGCCCAATGTTCTCTCTTTTCTTTCTTTTTCTCTCGAAAGGTTTTGGACCTTCACCTTGCACACCAGCCTTCCTCACACCCCACTTTCTTTCTCTTAATTTTTCTACGCACGCCCCACCTTTCTTCCATTTTTAAAACAACGTCGAACGTGTCTTATCCGCGTGAGAGGATAAAGACAAGAGGTTACACATTTGAATTCAAATCAAATTTGAATTCAAACAAAAACCAACTTATCCCTATCCTTTTGGGCGTGAGAAGAGAAGGGGCGTGGCTCTTTGTGTGTGGAAAATGTTTCATGAGAAACCTTTTCTCGTGTAAGTAATGTGGCGCACAAAATGGATAAGGATGAAGGGGCAAGTGATAAGTTATCCATTCAAATTCAAACATGCTTTGAATTTGAATGGCTAACTAATTATTTTATCGATCCATATGTCACACAAATGATGGCGTGGGGAAGGGTTTTGCGTGAGAAAAATTTCATGAGAAGTTTCTTCTCGTGAATTCAAATGGGTGCAAGGAAGTTGGGTGTCGCAGGGAATTTAAAACAAGATGGTTTGATTCAAATTGAGCCAACCTAATCTAAATAGGTTAAGCACAATTAGAATAGATTAAACCCAACATAATTAGGCTTAATTAGGCTCAATAAAATCCTAATTAAATCAGGAATTAACTAAGCCTAACCCCTGATCAAATCAGGGACTAAACCACCTTAGCGATTAGGTCAACATTTAACCTAATCGGGTCATTCCAAACTGAATCCAATTCAATTGGACTTGATCCAAAAATAATTACTCAATCAAATTGAGTTAATTAGCGATCAAATCACTAATTAAACCTCTCATAAATATTGAGTCCAAATCCGATGGGCAATCAGGCATCAGAGACCATCGATATGAAACCCTGATCAAAGAATTCAAATTTCAAATTCAAAATTTGAAATTCAAAATTTTGACCTCGGTACCCAAAATATGTGGAACTCATGATCAGAGAATCCTAATTCTCAATCATAGAGTCCCAGATAGATAAGACTCATAATCAGCCATCATATCAGAAAGGAACCACTAATGTGTGTGACCCCGCAGGTTCGAACCTAAGCCGGTAGCACAGGAACCAATTCCTGTACTAATCGAAGTGACCATCTAGCAATGGTACCCGATGATCGGATAGGTCGAATAATCACAATCGCAACATTCAGAACCTACGTGAATATGGTTATCGTATAATTCATCCCTTTTGACCCCTGTGTTTAGGACGACTCAGGGTTAAACTGTCAACCCTGATGATATCATCCGAATCGTGCTCAACTCAATTAGTCCTATGACTCCTCACTAGGACTACCCTGGCCAAGGTTTTGCTAAATTGAAACATGATTGTACACAGCTCCTAAACTGGAGTGGTCAATCCCATCTTGACACACGCACCGACAAGTCAAGTACTTGACTACACCCAGCAGCCTTCCGTCATTGAATTAGAAATTCAGGTAGTCCAGTGCCTAAGTGCAGTGAGTTGCTTGCAAGTCACCGTGGCGGTCTCAGGTCGGAGGGATATTTATACCCATATCCCATCGGAGCAAATCTTGACAGCAGAAATAGCTCCGGAGTTGGTCACGTTCAGTGCAGATGTACCATTACATCTCACCTGTATGCCATACCAGTGTCTCCACACTCTTTGGTTATGAGACAACCAACCCATATGGCACACAACGACCTATGCTCGATAAACGTTGTCGTCCTTGGTAATAACGTATCATTTGGTCGCGAACATGTTTAAGGACTAAGCGACAAATCCTCCTTTATCAGGTCTAAATAGTCCTAAGGACTTCACCACAACACAGGAGTTCATTAGAAGATGAAACATTTGTGATGAAAAAATACCAAAATAACTTTCATTTATTTATAATTCATGTACTAATACAAAAGGAGCACAACCGTCAACATGCTGACGATTGGCTTTGGGACACTATTCCCAACAATCTCCCACTTGGCCTAAAGCCTATCGGTGCAGTATCTAATACCCATCTTCGACTTGTAGTCGTTGAACTCCTTCACTGCAATGGCTTTAGTGAATGGGTTGGCCAGGTTCTCCTTCCCGTCGATCTTCTGAAGGTCGACGTCACCTCGATCCACGATCTCCCGGATGAGATGGTAGCGGCGCAGAATATGCTTCGTCCGCTGGTGTGCCTTTGGTTCCTTCGCCTGAGCAATGGCTCCAGAGCTGTCGCAGTAGAGCAGAACTGGACCAACAAGGGAGGGTGCTACTCCGACCTCGGTGATGAATTTCCTCAGCCACACCACTTCTTTGGCAGCATCTGATGCAGCAATATACTCCGCCTTGCATACTGAATCAACCACAGTGTGCTGCTTGGAACTCTTCCAGCAGACAGCCCCACCATTAAGGGTAAAAATAAATCCTGACACACTCTTGCTATCATCGCGATCAGACTGGAAACTAGAGTCTATAAACCCTATAAGTCTCAAGTCCGATTCACCATATATAAGCCACTGGTCCTTAGTATTTCTTAAATACTTCAGGATGATTTTAACAACCTTCCAGTGATTCTCTCCTGGATCAGATTGGTATCTACTCACTACCCCTAGTGAGTATGCCACATCTGGTCGTGTACATGTCCTGACGTACATGATAGATCCCACTGCCGAAGCATATGAAATTCTACCCATACGCTCTCTCTCTTGAGGTATTGTCAGACAATCCCTCTTCGAGAGGGAAATTCCATGGCCTATCGGTAGATAGCCTTTCTTGGAATTTTTCATGCTGAACCTTTTTAGCATAGTATCAATGTACGTGGACTGGGATAAGCCAAGCAACTTTTTGGATCTATCCCTATAGATCCTCATCCCTAGGATGTAGGAAGCTTCTCCCAGATCCTTCATGGAGAACTGTGACGATAGCCAAATCTTTATTCCCTGTAATGCAGGGACATCATTCTCGATTAAGAGAATGTCATCCACATACAATACAAGAAATACTACTACTGGACCATTAGCCCACTTATAAATGCAAGGCTCTTCTCCATTCTTAACGAAGCCATACGTTTTGATCATCCTATCAAAACGTATGTTCCAACTCCGAGATGCCTGCTTAAGTCCATAAATGGACCTCTGTAGCTTGCACACCTTAGACTCATCTGTGGATGTGAACCCTTCAGGTTGTATCATATACACCTCTTCGTCCAGCTCTCCATTTAGGAAAGCTGTCTTCACATCCATCTGCCAGATTTCATAGTCCAGATGGACAGCTATCGCAAGCATAATCCGAATGGATTTGAGCATTGCCACAGGAGAAAATGTCTCGTCATAGTCTATACCATAACATTGACGATATTCCTTGGCAACCAGACGGGCTTTATAGGTCTCCACCTTTCCGTCTGCGCCCCTCTTCCTTTTGAAGACCTACTTACACCCTATGGGTTTTACTCCTTTGGGTGGGTCAACCAATGTCCACACATCGTTGACCTTCATGGACTCCATTTTGGATTTCATGGCCTCTAGCCATTTCTCAGAGTCAGGTCTCTGCATTGCATCCATGTAGGTGATCGGATCCTCATCGTTTTCATCAAGTTCGACAGGATCACCATCCCGGACCAAGAAACCATAGTATCTGTCCGGTTGATGTGGTACTCTACCAGACCGCCTTAAGGGTGCATAATCAATGGGCTCTGGATCTGATCTAATCAAATCCGATTCAGGTTCAGTAACATGTGTCGGTTTTTTCCACCTGTCGAACTTCGTCAAGTTTGACCTTAGAGGCAACAGTTTTTTCACTAAGGAACTCCTTTTCTAAAAAAAATTGCCTTAAGGCTGACAAACACCTTTTGCTCATCAGCAAGGTAGAAATAATACCCTTTGGTCTCTTTTGGGTACCCTATAAAATTACACTTGTCAGACCTAGGTCCAAGCTTGTCTGTAATTAAACGTTTAACATAAGCCGTACACCCCCAAACCCTAAGGTGCGAGAGTACTGGCTTACGTCCTATCCATATCTCATATGGCGTTTTGGCTACAGACTTACTCGGAACTCTATTTAGAAGGTAACAAGCTGATTCGAGCGCATATCCCCAGAGGAAGATCGACAGACCAGCAAACCCCATCATGGATCGAACCATGTCTAACAGGGTCCGATTCCTCCTTTCAGACACACCATTATGCTGTGGTGTTCCAGGAGGAGTCCACTGAGAGAGAATCCCATTCTCCCCTAGATACGTCAGAAACTCATTGGAAAGGTATTCACCTCCTCGATCAGATCGAAGAGTTTTAATACACTTTCCAATTTGTTTTTCTACCTCATTTCGGAATAGTTTGAACATTTCAAATGATTCCGACTTATGCTTCATTAAATAGACATACCCATACCAAGATAGGTCGTCTGTGAAGGTTATGAAGTAGAAAAATCCACCTCTTTCACTTGAGCTCATGGGTCCACATACATCAGAATGTACCAGACCTAAGAGTTCACTGGCTCGCTCACCTTTTTCAGTAAAAGGTGACTTGATCATCTTCCCAAGAAGACAGGACTCACAGGTTGAAAGTGATTCACAATCACTAACTTCAAGAATTCCTTCTTGAGCCAACCTGTTTATCCTGTTCTTATTGATATGACCTAGCCTACAGTGCCAAAGGTAGACTTCTGACACATTATCTATTCTAGAGCGTTTACCAAAGTTTTGAACCACATTAACAGGCTGTGATAGTAAGTAAATTCTATTATTTAATTGTCCAACAAATATTGTAACACCATTCAAAATGATATTGCAAATATTTTTTTTTATTAAAAAATCATAACCGTACATGGCCAAAAGGCCTACAGAAATAATATTTAATAAAAAACTTGGACAATAGTGACATTCACTCAGAATTACATTACGAGAATTGATTACAAGACTCATGATTCCTAAAGCTAGAACTGGAACTTTGCTTCCATCTCCAACGTTTAGGAACCTCTCGCCTTCATCAAATCTCCTACTGACCTACAGACCCTGCATCGAATTACAAATATGATAAGGGCTTCCGGTATCCAATACCCAGGCAGTAGTATCACAAATCAAAAAGTTGCAAGGAGTTATCATATAATTACCTTGCTTCTTCTTTGGCCTGTTCGGGTTCAGGGAGGCAATGTATTGAGGACAGTTCCTCTTTCAATGCCCGTGCTTCTTGCAAAAGAAGCACTCCGCCTGGCTCTGGTCGTGCTTGCGCTTCTTGGTCTGACCCTGTGCTACTGTCCCAGCATGAGATTGCACCTTCTTATTTTTCTTCTTCTTGTTCTTCTTCCCCTTCCCAATGGGTTGACGACGAGAAGAAGACCCTCCCACTACATTCACTGACTCCTTATGAAGTTGGTGATCCTTCTCAAAGTTCTGCAGCAACCCCAACAATCTGTGATAGTTTACTGCAGGCTTTGTCATTCAAAAATGAGTAAGGAATGGGAGGAAGGACTTGGGCAAGGAATTAAGGATCGCATCCTTACCGAGCTGCTCGTGCAGAGGAAAGCCCAATTTGCTTAGGCGCTCAATCATCTCGATCATGTACAGTACATGATTAGTGACTGAGGCCCCATCCCTCATCCGAGCATTGAAAATGACACAACTAGTTTTGTGCCTTTCAACGTCGTCAGGTGTGCCAAAGGAGTCGTTCAACATTTGAAGCATCTCCTGTGGCTGGGCGTTCTCAAACCTTCGACTGAACTCGTCATTCATTGCTGCCAGCATAATACATCGAACAGTGGTGCGGTCATTGAGCCACTTCAAGTAAGTGTCTCGGATTGCCTTACTAGCATTCGGAGCTGGCTCCTCAGGTGCTGGATCCGTTACTACATAAAGGATCCGCTCATGCTCAAGGATGATTTTCAATTTTCGATACCAGCTATCGAAATTGGGTCCCATGAGCTTGTCATTATCTAATAATGACCGGAGCGACAGGGTAGTGGCCATAGCTGCTTAAAGGAAAATGAGACCTCATTAGTACATAAATTAATACTAAAGACTTGGACTTTAGTCTAAAGTTTTTCTCAATATTTTTACGAACTGGTAGCCTCATCCTCCAATTCGAGAAATTACTTTAATTCCTTAATGGGTACTAGAATCCACACAGACTACACACGAGCCCAACTTTGGTTGGTCAACCCATGTGCATCTATGGGTAGGTTCTTAACCAGTTGTTTCTCTAAACAACTTCTAGTAATTGATTTTGCCCCAAAATCTAATCAGTAGGCTTTGGCCTCCACTGAAAAGATCTGGTTAGGTCCAACCATTAACATGACTTAATTTAGTGAATCGGACCAATAAATGATCAGGCCCGACTTTGGCCAGCCAACCTAACCACCATCAGAAAGACTCAATCAAATTATCATATTATGAATAATAATTCCATTAGTCAATGAGCACCAGGCCTTTGGGCCTCCAATGATCATTGAACTAATGGACTCATTATCACTCACTTAATGGGAGGCTATGACTTAGTTATCATTATAACTTAATCATTTTAGGGACCTAATAATTTTGAGGATTTTATTAAAGAATAGTAGAGAAGAAATCATCCAGCCAATTTCAATCCTCCCACTGACTTCACCAAGTCAGATTAAAAAAAGATTTAATTAAAGCTGGCATTAGGAGCACCTAAATCAGTCACACTGATTTATCTAATGACATGGGTGAGCTCTAATCACCAAGTGATCTAATCAAAATCTAACTTACCAGATTGGCCAGGTAAGTGAGATCAGTGGTGGGGATTTGCCATTAACTCGTCAATGATCGAATCAATGCGAGTAGCTCCCGCTTAAGAACCACTGGTCAAAACTGCCGAACTTACCTTAGACACCAACCAGTTCATTAGTTTTAATTTTGATCAACTTAGTAAATAGGGCTCCACCGCGTAGCCATGAATTAAGTCCATCTTGGTCTAGTTAAAGACATGGACCCATTCAACTACAACTATTGAAGTTGAGTCTAGAGTATCCTTGACCTAATCTAATTCAACTTTTGATTAGATTTGATCAATTACTCCATTTAGTCTATTTTTTAAGCTAACCTTAGGTCTAACCCAATTATGGACCTAATTCATCTAACCCATTGACCCACAAGTTTATGCAATTATCTTAGGTCTTAATTCATAATTCTAGACCTACTAGACAACACTTAATTCTTTTAATTAAGTACTTGGACTGATGGATCAGGGTTTGGCATTTCGAAAATAATTTTCAAATTTTGAAAGATTTTATTTTCTGTTCACCAAATGTGTTGACTCATTTCACAAACGGGTCAGCACATTTCATAAACAGCAATTCTATTGCTTATTTCATAACAGAAAATAACTCAAAATAAATCATAAATTTTCTTTTAGATCTAATCTAACACATTCATGATAAATTTCTTAATTAAGTTCTTTCGCTGCTTCATCAGCATGGGATATAATTGCATCGGCACCCCTACCGCCATAGGAGACCCCATCGAATGGGAAGAGAGGGCCTTTAAACCCTACTTTTCTCCTATGACCGGACGGCCATGGCAACCAACCCAATTAGATTACTTGCTACTTGGATCAAGTATATCTAAATATACCAATTTCAAAATTTAAATTTTGAATTTCAAATTTTAAATTTCAAATTTTAAATTTTAAATTTCAAATTTAAGATTTCAACCAAATTTCAAATTTTGAATTTCCAATCTTTGAATTTTAAATTTTAAATTTTGAATTTCAAATTTCAAATTTTGAATTTCAAATTTCAAATTTCAAATTTGAGATTTCAACCAAATTTCAAATTTCAAATTTGAAACTTCTAACAAATTTTAAATTTCAAATTTTTTTGAATTTCAAATTTTGAATTTTGAATTTCAAATTTAAACTTATAGATTACACCTTAATCTACGCATGCATATGTATATCATATTCTAGAACCATGCTCTGATACCATTTGTAGTGAAAATTTAGTGTAGGGGCAAAATGGTAATTTTAAAACTTTTTCAAAATTACTATTTTATAGTAGAATTATTAATTAATCTCATTAATTAATACTAATTAACCCTATACTAGGATCTAAATATGATACAACAGCATGCATTTAAATTTGAAATTCAAATTTGAATCAGTAAACCTTTTACAGTACTGTGTTCAGAACACATCACCTTTTGTGGATAGTCGATCACCGTAATCTGATCACCGTCAGGGGGCTCTGATCATCACGTCACAGTCACACAAATGTCTGGTCTCTGTGGATCATCCACACGAAGCTTCCATCTGATCAGCTCCTCACGAATGCTAGTTCGTGATTTCACCCTTTTGATGGCAGATGTTGATCGAACTCCTTCGATCGATGTGTGCTGACTTCTCGGATACTCTGGATCATTTGCACAGTTGCTTGAGAGGCTGATGGATCTCTCTCTAAAATTTGGTGGACTCACGACACTCGTGGCACACCAATCTCACTTCCCGATCCCTAGGTAGAAACCCTAGGGTACACACCAAAAAACCCTGCGCCCAATGTTCTCACTTTTCTTTCTTTTTCTCTCGAAAGGTTTTGGACCTTCACCTTGCACACCAGCCTTCCTCACGACCCACTTTCTTTCTCTTAATTTTTCTATGTATGCCCCACCTTTCTTCCATTTTTAAAACAACGTCGAACGTGTCTTATCCGCGTGAGAGGATAAAGACAAGAGGTTACACATTTGAATTCAAATCAAATTTGAATTCAAATGAAAACCAACTTATCCCTATCCTTTTGGGCATGAGAAGAGAAGGGGCGTGGCTCTTTTTGCGTGGAAAATGTTTCACGAGAAACTTTTTCTCGTGTAAGTAATGTGGCGCACAAAATGGATAAGGATGAAGGGGCAAGTGATAAGTTATCCATTCAAATTCAAACATGCTTTGAATTTGAATGGCTAACTAATTATTTTATCCATCCATATGTCGCACAAATGAGGGTGTGGGGAAGGGTTTTGCATGAGAAAAATTTCATGAGAAGTTTATTCTCATGAATTCAAATGGGTGCAAGGAAGTTGGGTGTCGCAGAAAATTTAAAACAAGATGGTTTGATTCAAATTTAGCCAACCTAATCTAAATAGGTTTAGCACAATTAGAATAGATTAAACCCAACATAATTAGGCTTAATTAGGCTCAATAAAATCCTAATTAAATCAAAAATTAACTAAGCCTAACCCCTGATCAAATCAGGGACTAAACCACCTTAGCGATTAGGTCAACATTTAACCTAATCGGGTCAATCCAAACTGAATCCAAGTCAATTGGACTTGATCCAAAAATAATTACTCAATCAAATTGAGTTAATTAGCAATCAAATCACTAATTAAACCTCTCATAAATATTGAGTCCAAATCCGATGGGCAATCAGGCATCGGAGACCATCGATATGAAACCCTGATCAAAGAATTCAAATTTCAAATTCAAAATTTGAAATTCAAAATTTTGACCCCGGTACCCAAAATGTGTGGAACTCATGATTAGAGAATCCTAATTCTCAATCATAGAGTCTCAGATAGATAAGACTCATAATCAGCCATCAGATCAGAAAGGAACCACTAATGTGTGTGACCCCACAGGTTCGAACCTAAGCCGATAGCACAGGAACCAATTCCTGTACTAATCGAAGTGACCATCTAGCAATGGTACCCGACGACCGGATAGGTTGAATAATCACAATCGCAATATTCAGAACCTACGTGAATATGGTTACCGTATAATTCATCCCTTTTGACCCCTGTGTTTAGGACGACTCAGGGTTAAACTGTCAACCCTGATGATATCATCCGAATCGTACTCAACTCAATTAGTCCTGTGACTCCTCATTAGGACTACCCTGGCCAAGGTTTTGCTAAATTGAAACACGACTGTACACAGCTCCTAAACTGGAGTGGTCAATCCCATCTTGACACACGCACCGACAAGTCAAGTACTTGACTACACCCAGCAGCCTTCCGTCATTGAATTAGAAATTCAGATAGTCCAGTGCCTAAGTGCAGTGAGTTGCTTGTAAGTCACCGTGGCGGTCTCAGGTCGGAGGGACATTTATACCCATATCCCATCGGAGCAAATCTTGACAGCAGAAATAGCTCCAGAGTTGGTCACGTTCAGTGCAGATGTACCATTACATCTCATCTGTATGCCATATCAGTGTCTCCACACTCTTTGGTTATGAGGACAACCAACCCATATAGCACACAACGACCTATGCTCGATAAACATTGTCGTCCTTGGTAACAACGTATCATTTGGTCGCGAACATGTTTAAGGACTAAGCGACAAATCCTCTGTCGAGTCTAAATAGTCCTAAGGACTTCACCACAATACAGGAGTTCATTAGAAGATGAAACATTTGTGATGAAAAAATACCAAAATAACTTTCATTTATTTATAATTCATGTACTAATACAAAAGGAGCACAACCGTCAATAGGCTGATGATTGGCTTTGGGACACTATTCCCAACAAGGCTTCCATGATATTATTTACTTTAAGGAGTTTGTTTGATTGCTGTGTACTATATACTAACAGGCTGTGACTATATGTAAATATCATTTCTTAGTTATCCATGTGATTTTGACATCATTCATAATGATATCACAAAAATTATTAGACAATAGTAACAATCACTAAAATGATATTGTTAGAATTGAAAACTTGCTTGAGAATTCCTAAAACCAAGATTGGAGCATAACTTCTATCTCCAACATTCAGGAATCTCTTGCTGTTTTCAAATTTTTACTAATCTGAAGTCATTGTAATAATTTGCATAGACTTTCAATATCTAATATCAAGATAGTAGTGTCACAGATAGAGAAATCATAAGGTATTATCATATAAGTATCTTGTCCAATAAACTTTTGCTGATTTCTCTTTCTTAACCTGTTCGGATCAAAGGACTTTGCTAGACTAGGTTAACCTTAGACTCTTTTGTCAGTTTGGGCTTCTCAACCAAAGCACAACTCTTTAGCACCTTCTTTTCTTTTCTTTCTCAAAAAATTATTATCCCACTAAAGATACATCTTCAGAGGTACAAAAGAACTCCTTCAACATTTGAAGGATTTCCTCTCATTGAGCATCATCAAATTTATAACTAAATTTATGATTTTTTGCTACTCTCAAAAATATCACACAATGATATGATCATTTGCCCACTTCTAATAAGTGCCTTTGATCGCATCATATGTGTTGGATGTAGAAACTTCAGATCCTAGATCTATAATCATATTTAGAAACCATTCGTGCTCTGAAATTATTTGTAACTTTTGATACTATCTATCGAAGTTGAGTCCTATAAGTCACTGTCAAACAGTGAATAGAGCAACGAACATCTAGTCATAACTGAAAGAGAAACACAGGACCTCTATATTTATGAATTGATTAAGCCTAAAGACTTAGACTTTAGTTTAAAAATTTTTCCACTATTTTATACGAATTGGTAGCCTCTATCTTCAATTTGAAAAATTATCTTAATTTTTTAGCGGGTACTAGAATCCACACAGACTGCATACAGGCCCGAAGATGGCTCAGTCAACCCATATGCATCTATGATAGATTCTCAACTAATTATTTTTTTAAATAATTTTTAGTAATTAATTTCATCCCAGATTTTATTTCAGTAGGTGATGGGCCTCCACTGAAAGTTGTGATTAGGTCAAACCATTGACATGAACCTACTCAGTGTTTCTAACAATGAATAATTAGCCTCAAGGATGGCTCGATCAATCCAACCATCATCAGATAGTACAACAGAGTCATCATATGATGAATGATAATTTCATTATTCAAAGAGAACACCAGATGGATGGTGCTTGTAATGTCAATCAAAAATAATGGATCCATTACCATTCACCTTAGTGAGAGATTATGATCTAGTTATCTCCATAACTAGCTTATTTTATGGACCTAATAATTTAGAAGATTTAAAAATCAATTTAGAGAAGAGATAAGAAGAGATCAACCAATAAACCATAATCCTCCCACTGACTTCACTAAGTCATTGAATTGGATTAAGGTCATGCTGGTTGAAATGGCACCTAGATCAGTCACACTGATCAACTTTAATGACATGGATCAACTCAAATTACTTAACGGTCTAATCAAGACATAATCCACCAAATTGGCTTGATAAGTGAGATCGGTGGGAGGGTTTGCTAAGCTTGCCTTAGGCACCATCGAAATGGCCAGGTAAGCTGCTTCTGATTAAAAATCATCGATCAAAATACCAAACTTACCTTAGACATCAATTGATTAATTAATTTTGATTGGACTAAGCTAATGATTGGGATTCAACCACTGAGCCACAATCAAGGTCCATTTGGTCTAATCAAAGACATGGACTTGACCATCTACAACTATTGTATTAGAAAAATTTTGATTTAATCTAATTCAATATTTAGTTAGATTTAATCAATTTATCTAGTTAGTTCATTAACTCTTTGATTCCAACCTTAGGTCTAACCTAATTAAGAGGATCTGATTTAAGCTAACCCATGCCTCCATATTTTATGCAATGTCATTAGATTTTAAATCATAATTCTAGATCTAATCGATCCTTCACTTAATTCTCAATTAAGTTCAGCATCAACATGGGTTTAGGTTTAGGATTGAAATAATTTTAATTTTTTTTATTTTATAAATAATTTATAATAAATATTATACAAAGATTTTTTATTTTGAAACTGGGTCGACTCAATCAACATTGAGTCGGCTACACAAGGAGATTGGATCAACTCAATTGAAAATTGGGTCAGCTCAGTGATTATACTAGCATGATTCAAAGAGTTTCAAATCTAAAAAATCTTACATAATACTAAAATAAAATTAATCATAAATACCTTTTAGATCCCATCTAAAACTTTTATGATTCAAGATTTTATTTTTTTATGATTAAAATAATTTTAATCACATAGATTAGATGTCTTATATTTCATACAACTTTGTATCACATATAATAAACCTACGATTTTAAGATCTAAGATTTTACAGAAAAATAAGTTCTTTCTTTTGTATTCTTCTTCATAAGATTTAATTACATGACACTTCTATATGTTATAAGAGCACCCCATCGAATGAAAAGAGAGAGCTTTTAAACCCTTCTTGCTCCTATGATCGGATGGTCTGGTATCAATCCAATCCAAGTACTTGCTAATCGGATTATCTAATCTAATCACATATCATATATGCATGGATTTAGATCTAATCTAAACTATATCAGATCTAATTATAATTTTAGATTACATCTAAATCAGATCATAAACATCACATGTATGACATAAAATCAAATTTTATCAATGATCTGCACAAACTAGGACAACCTTTTCACCGTAAAGGATAAACCTTACAGTAGGATAACCTTATATCAGTTTGTGTAATCTATTATTAATTAAATTTAGATCTAAATATCATATATTAGATCTAAATAAAATTAAATTTTAGATTTAATATACATATAAATCATGTCATAATGAACCTAGGCTCTGATACCACTGTTGGAAAATATAGACGATTTCATGCATATATTTTTAAATTTTTTTGAATAAATTATAGCAAAAAGTAAATAGATTAATCAAATTAATCTAACATGTATATGATCTAATTAGAAAATTAACCTACTCTAGGATCTATGACATGATATGTTGCATATAAAATCTGAAAAATACTGAAGATAAAATCAGCATGCATGCATGTGAGTAGTAGATCACATCTATTTTTAATCTGAGTTCAGAACTTGATACCTGAGCATGGATCGATGAACACCATTACTGAGAGACATGGTAGAGAGGGTCCTCACTAGTTGCTCATTGTTGCACACACATTTGGCCTCTACGGGAAGTCCACTAGAAGCTCCGATCTGATCAGTCTTGTCGGGAGTGCTAGCTCGCGTGAAGACCTTCTTCTTGACTGATTTAAATTTTTTTAGAGATTGAAGATGAACTTCTAGAGGTAATTAAGACGTAGAAAAAAGATGGAGAGAAAAATAATTTTTCTCTCTTCCCAAACCCAAAGGTATAAAATCCTAGAAAATAGATTTTGCACACACCCCAAGAAGAAGGACTCTCCTCTTCTTTGTCACATTGTGAACCCATGCCCAACTTCTTTCAATGTGAAAGCCTCTCTCTCAGGTCTCTTACACTTACAAGAAAGAACTAAAACTCCTTTTATTTCAATGTGTAAGGAGGTAGGATGAAAAGTCCTAGAGATCATGGACTCTTGATGTGTTGTCGCCCCTACTCAAAAATTTATGCCAAAACATGTCAAAAAAATATGAGACATCCCTTCCCATATTTTTTTATCTCCAACTGATCTCTCACAAAAAATCTCCTCAAAATGTCATACATATAAGGAGAAAAAAATAAGTTGGCATGGAGAGGTTGATTTGGATAAGAACAGACTCTCTTGATAAAGAATATTTTGAAATTTAATTTTAATTTTTTTTATCAAAATTAAATTAGATTTTTATGTAAGATAGAGAGGGAGAATAACTCTTTTGCATAAAAAAATCTCATGCAAAAACTATTTGTGCGTAGAGATAGATAGTGTGCAAAGTGGGTTGGTACAAGAGAGAAGAGTCCAATCCTATATGGACTCTTTATTTCCTTATTTGAATCCAAACTAAATCACATCTGATTTAGTTCAAATAAAATAGATAAAATCTAATCTAATTAAGTTTATAAATTTTTAATCAAATTTTAATCAAATTAAAAATTGATTGAATCAAAGTTCTGATCAAATCAGGGATAATTCTTCTTTAGCGATTAGATCATCTCATAACCTAATCGGGTCAAGCCTAATTGAATCCAATTCAATTAGATTTTATTTAATCTATTTTATTGAATTAAAATAAGCTAATCAATAATATAATTATTAATTAATTCTTCATTAATTTATTAATACTTAGTGAATAAATTTATTTCAACTTTTGCATAAGGTTAATCATCAATCGAATTGATGATTAAGCCCTTGAATGATTCTCAATCATTGATCAACCACATGATCAGTCAGAAACTTCTTTTGAGTGTAACCCCATAGGTTCGAATCTAAGTCGGTAGCATAGGAATAACTTTTTAAACCAATCGATGTAACCATCTAGCAATGGTGACCTGATGTTCGGATAGGTCGAATGAAGGCAAAGCAACATTCAAGAATCTATTGTTATATGGTTACTATGTAATTCATCCTTTTGACCCTAATACTTAAGGACAATCAAGGATTTAATTATTAATCCTAGATAAGTCATCCATATTATATTTCAATCTTTTTCAAATCTATCACATAGATTATCAGAGCTCAGATTTTGCTAAGTTGAAATACATTGATACATTAACTCCTACTAATTCAGAGGGGTCAATCCCATTTTGACTCACGCATCGACCTGATAAGTATTTGACTGTACCTAAAAATCTTTCATTACTGAATTAAAAATCGTTAGTCCAGCACCATAGTACAGTGAGTTGCTTGCAAGTCATCGTGGTGATCTCAGATCGGAGGGACACTTATATCCATACCCTTCGCGAGCTACTCTTGATAGCAGAGTGCTCTATAATTGATCACGTTCAGTGATGATATACTCTTACATCTCATCTGTATGTTATACTAGTATCTTCACACTATTTGATTATGAGGACAACCAATGCATATGGCACACAATGATCTACACTTGATATCATTATTGTCCTAGTAATAGCGTATCGTTTGGTCGTGAACCAATTTAAAAACTATGCGATAAATCCTCCTTTATCGATCAAAGTAGTCCTAAGGACTTCATCACAATATAAAAGTTTATTAGAAGATGTAATCTTATGATAAATAAGATCAAATAATTTTTATTATTTATTAATTTATATACAATTATAGTTAGCACAATTGTCACACGATTGGCTTTAGGACACATTTGCCAATATGAGACTGCCTCGATGATTTGCAAGTAACTGACTGTACTTTAATATCAGATTACTTGAATTTTTAATTTGATGATGGAAGGTTTTTAGGTACAGTCAAGTACTTATGAAGTCTGAGTGTGAGTCAAGATGGGATTGATCGCTCTAAGTAAAATTGAAGATAATGCATCACTATATTTCAATTTAGCAAAATTTTGGTCAGAGTAGTCCTAGTGAGGAGTCATAAAATTTTTGAGATTCAGACATAATATGGATCATTAATCTAGGGTTGATAGTTTAACCCTAAATCATTCTTGAGCATCGAGAGTCAAAAAGATGAATTATATGATAACTATATCTATGTAGGTTCTTGAGTGTTGCCGAGCATACATTCGACCTATCCGAATGTTGGATCCCATTGCTAGATGGTTACATCGATTAGTATAGAAATTATTCTTGTGCTATCGGTTTAGGTTCGAACCTATAGGGGCATACACATAGAAGTACCTATTTGATCAAATGGCTGATCGACGATGATAAATTATTGAAGGATTTAATTATCAATGTGATTGATGATTAATCCTATACAAAGATTGCAATAAATTATTTACTAAGGATTGGTAAATTAGAAGAATAATTAATTAACAATTTGATGTTAATTGGCTCAATTTAATTGAGTAATGAAGATTGGATCAAATCTAATTAAATTAGATTCAATTAGTTTTAATTTCAATTGATTGGATCAAGTCCTAATGGATAACAGGGTTTGTTTTAATTGATTTTAGGGATGCAAATTAGATTTAATTGAAAAGAGTTTGATTTAATTTGATTTAGATTTGATTGGATCAAATCCTATTAGATAATAGGTTTGATTGGATCAAGTCCTATTGATCAAATGCTTTTCTAAAAATGTTAAAGAAAAAAGTTAAGAAGAATCAATCCCTTGATTGATGGGGTTTAATATAACTAATTTTCTAATTGGATTAGGGCCTAATTGATTTTCTAATTGGGCAAAGACCTAATTAGTTACTTTGTTATAACTAATTCCTAAGTTGGTTATGATTGGGTCCAAGAATTAGTTAGAGTTTAACCAAGAATAATGAGTCCTATTTGGAATAGGACTTAACCAACTCATAAACCCCATATACCATTTTTTTCTCCATGCCCCATATGAGATACCCATGCCCAAGAAAAGGAGGCGGCCCCCTTCTTTCTCTCTGTAGAAAAATAAAGTCATCCCTCTTCTCCTCTGATCACCAAGAAAACGGGGAGGAGGAGCCCAAGAGTTGGATGCCCCAAAACTCCACATGCCAAGCCCTCATCTCATTCCTCTTTGGAAGGGGTTTTCAAGGGAGTTTCCATGGCTTTGCTTGCTGGTTCTTAGGCATCAAAGAGGGTCTCCTCTTGCTAACTTTTAAAAGAAAGGGTCCTCTACTAGTTTGTATGTATGTTGTGCTATAAAATTTTAAAAATGAATGCATAAAACTGCCACACTTCTCTTCAAATAGTATCAAAGTGAAGGTTCGTTGTGATATGAACATATATGCATATAGAGTTGAAATCTAGATTTATTAATGCATGAGATGTGTTATAATCTAATTTTAGATATGATCTAATGTAAAAATTAGATCTGATATAATTTAGATTAGATCTAAATTTTTACATATATGATACGTGTGTAGATTAGATGATTCGATTAGCCAGTACTTAGATTGGGTTGATCAGTATGCCATTTGATCATAGGAGCAAAATGGGTTTAAAAACTCTCTCTTCCTATTCGATAGGATGCTCTTATGGCATGTAGGGGTGCCATATGATTTAATCCCATGAAGAAGAATATGAAAGGAAGAACTTACTTTTGTATAAAATTCTAGATATTAAAATCCTAAGATTTGTTGTATGTGATACAAAGCTTGAGTTGTATGAAAAGTAAAACATCTAATCTATATGATTAAAATTATTTTAATCTTAAAAAATAAATCTAAAATTATAAAATATTTAGATATGATCTAAAGATTTGTTTATGATTGATTTTATTCTAGTTTATGTGAGAATTTTCTCAGATGTGAAACTATATGATACCTGTTGGCATGCTAACTGAGCCGACTCAATTTTGAACTGAGTCGATCCAGTCCCCTGATTTAGTCGGCTCAATGTGATCTAGTTGTCTTAGACCAAATAATAATGATTACTATTCATGATCAGTTAGTCGACTAAGTATTAGACTTAGCCGACTCACTGAAGTGAGCCGATACAGTTCAGGGGTGACCTGATCTAATTTTCAGAATAAAAAATTTTGCATAAAAATTGATGTAAAATTATTTTATCAAATTAAAATGATTTTAATTAATAGTCTTAACCCATGTTAATGCTATACTTAATTAAGAATTAAGAAATATATTTTAGATCTAGAATTATGATTAAAGATCTAATGACATTGCATAAAATATGGGGCATGGTTTAGCTTAAATCAGGTTCTTTTAATTGGGTTAGACCTAAAGATAGAATCAAAGACTTAATAGACTAAAAAGAGTAGTTGATCAAATATAAGCAATAGTTGATTTAGATTAGATCAAGGATACTCTAGGTCAAACATAATAGTTATGGAAGGTCAAGTCCATGACTTTGATTAAACCAAATGGATCTTGATTAAATCAAAGGTCAAGCCCGAGTCACTGGAATAATTAGATCACTAGGTGATTCGAGTTGATCCATACCATTAAGGTTAATCAGTATGACTGATTTAGGTGCCCTGGATAGGCTTGTTTCAGTCCTTCTCATGACTTGATAAAGTCAGTGAAAGGATTTATGACTTGCCGGTTGGACCAGCTAGTCTCTAGTCCTTTACATGACTTGATGAAGTCAGTAAAAATATTTATGACTTGTAGGTTGACTGATTACTTTTAAAATATATTAATCAAATTTTTTAAATTATTAAGTCCATAAAATGAGCTAGTTTTGGAGATAACTAAATCATAGCCTCCCATTAAGTTGGATGATAATGGGTCCATTAGTATAATAATCATTGGAGGCCCAAAGGCTTGATGCTCATCTACTATTGAAATTATCATTCATAATATGATGACTCAGTCAAGTCTCTCTAGCAAGTGGTTAGGTTGGTCGATCAAAGTCGGACCTGATCATTTGGTAGTTAGATTTCTGAGTATAATCATATTAATGGTTGGATCTAACCAGGGCTTGCAGAGAAGATCAAAGTCAATTGAAAAATTTTTTGGGAAAAAATTAATTACTAAAAATTATTTAGTAAAATAATTGTTAAAGAACCTACCCATACATGCACATAGGTGGGTCGACGAAAGTCGGGCTCGTATGCAGTTTGTGTGGATTCTAGTACCCGCTAAGGAATTAAAATAATTTTTTGAATTAGAGGTAGAGGCTACCAATTCGTATAAAATAGTAGAAGAATCTTTAGAGAAAAGTCTAAAATTTTAAGCTTAAAATAGTTCATATACTAATAGGTCAATTGTTCTCTTTTCAGAAATGACTAGAAAATTATCACTCTGTTCACTATTAGACAGTGACAACATTATCAGATCTAACTTTGATAGCCAGTATCAGAAGTTGAATATAGTTTTTGCACTGAATTAATCAAGAAGTTTAAGGCTAAATAGGCCTAAAAAAGAAATCAGTAAATGGTTGCTAGTTAAGATAGTTATATGATAACTTTTTAAAATTTCTCTATTAGTAATACTACTACTTGGGTATAGGATACTGACAGTATAATTTATATTTGTAAATAGTTACAAAAAACTTCAGGATAGTAGAAGATTTGAAAATGGTAAGAGACTCCTAAATATAAGAGATGAAAGTCTATTCTAATTCTAACATTAAGAATCATCAAGCTTATTTTCAATCTTAAAGATGTCATTTTAAGTGATTGTCACTACTATCCAATCTTATTGATGGTGTCAATAAGAATGATTATTGTGATATCATTGTGAATGGTACTATAATAATGAGTGGATAATTAAAAATGATATAAATTCAGTATCATAGTCTGTTAGTGTAAAGTATACATCTAACTAACATCTTAGATTAGATAATATCACTGAAACCTACCTTTGGTATAGTTAACTTAGTCACTTTTTATTAGAAAGGATGAATGAGCCAGTAATATTCTGAGATTGATACATATTGATGTATTTGCACTCATGAACATAAGTACCAGAAGAGGGCTTACTACTTTATTAAAATCTCTAACGACCTATCTTGACATGGATGCATCTTGCTTCTGAAGCACAAGTCTGAATCGGTTGAAATATTCAAACGATTCCATAATGAGGTAGAAAAATAAACTACAAAAAGTATTAGAACTCATCAGTTAGATCGATGAAGTAAATACCTTTACAGTAAGTCTTTGACATATCTTGAAGAGAATTGGATTCTCTCTCAATGGATCTCTCTTGGAACACCACTGATTAAAATGGTGTCTGAAAGGAGGAATCAAACTTTATTAGATATGGTTTGGTCTACTGTGGGGTTTGCTATACTGTCTAAGGTAATATTTTAGAGACTACTTGATATGTGCTCAAGAATATTTCGAGCAAATCGATTACCAAATATTCATATGAGATATGGACTTGGATAATTCAATGCTTTCTTATGTTAGGGTTTGGGGTGTCGAGCTTATGTGAAATATTTACAAATTGACTAGCTTGAATTTTGATCTGATAAATATTATTTTAAGATATCTTAAAGAAATTAAGAATATTTTTTCTACCTTCTTAATGGACATTAGATGTTCGTGAATCTCAAGGCATTCTTTTTGAAAATGAAGTTCCTTGGTGAAGGAACTACTATCGTTAAGAATAAGCTTGGTGAAGTTTGATAGGTAGAGGAACCAACTTTGATACATAAACCAATAAAACTGAATTTGATTAGATCAAACCTGAAGCCCAATGTATAGACATTCTTAACGAGATATGATAGAGTATCATGTCAGTCGAATATATATTTTGATTTATAGGTTTAGGATGGAGATTTGATCTCGCATATGGATGCCATACATGGATCTAACTTTGAGAAGTGGCTTGGAGCCATTAAATCTAAAATAAAATTCATGAAGATCGATGATGTAAGGACATTCGTTGATTCCCCTGAAGGGGTAAGACCCATAGGGTATACGTAGATTTTCAAATGGATAACAAGGACAGACGAAAAGATAGAGACCTATAAAATTTCATTTGGTTGCCAAAAAATTTCATCAAAGTTATAGTATTGACTATGATGAGACATTTTTCTTATGGCAATCCTCAAGTTCATTCGGATTGAATTAAACTTCTCGAAGTTGGAACATACATTTCGAACATATGGTTTTGTTGAGAACGAAGGAGAATCCTGTATGTACAAATGGGTTGATAGTTCTATAATATTATTCTTTGTATTATTTGTGGATGAAATTCTCTTAATTAAAAATGACATCTCTATATTATAAAGAATAAAAGTTTGGTTGTCATCTCTGTTCTTCATAAAGATTTGAAAAGTTATAAGAACCATCCTTAAGTACTTGTGAAATACTAAAGATCAATGGCTTATTTATGAAGAATCTGACTTAAAATCTATGAAATATTGATTTCAATTTCTAGTTGGATTAAAATGATAAAATTATGTTAGGTTATGTTTTTACCCTAAAAGGAGGAGCGACATACTGAAAAGGTTCCATGCAGTATTTAGTAGCCAATTTTATTTACGATACAGAGTTCTTTGTGACATTTGATGCTGGTAAAGAAGTTGTTTGGTTATGAAAGTTTATTAGCAAGCTTGGAGTGGCACCCTCCATTGATAGTCCAATTCTTCTGTATTTATAGCAGTACTGGAGCCATAACTCAAGCTAAAGAATCGATGTTCCATTAGAGAACTAAACACTTTCTGCATCGTAATTATCTTATCTAAAAAGATTGAGGTAAAGTCGATGTTAAAAAGATCGATCGAAAGGAGAACTTGGCCGACCCATTGACTAGAGCAATCGAATCTAATGAGTTCGATGATCATAAATAGAAGATGGATATTTGATATCGATCTGATTGGCTCTAGTCCAAGTAGGAGTTGTTGGAAAATATGTCCTAAAGCCAATCATCTAGGTTGTAAATGATTGCGCTCCATGTATGTATATGAATTATAAATTGATAAATATTATGTGGTAGATTCATCATAAGGAATACATCTTTTTAAATAGAACTTATGTGTTATGATGAAGTCCTTAGAGCTACTTTCAAAATGATAAAAGAGGATTTATCATATAGTTCTTAAATCTTGCTCACGACCAAATGATATAATTGTTATCAGGATGATAATTATATCAAGTATAGGTCATTGTGTGCTATATTAGTTGATTGTCCTCTTAACCAAGGCATATGGAGATACGGATATGGTATACGGATGAAATGTAGAAGTATGTTTCATTGAGCATGACCAACTCCAGAGTACAGTACTGTTAAGAGTTGCTCTGATGGGATATGGGTATAAGTGTCCCTCTGATCTGAGGTTGCCTCGATGACTTGCAAGTAACTCACTGTACTTTGATATCGGACTATTCAAATTTTTAATTCGATGATGGAAGATTTTTGAGTACAGTCAAGTACTTGTGAAGTCTGAGTATGAGTCAAGATGGGATTGACCACTCTAAATAAAATTGAAGATGATGCATCACTATATTTCAATTCAACAAAACATTGGCCAGAGTAGTCCTAATGAGGAGTCCTAAGATTTTTGAGGTTGAGACACAATGTTGACTACTAATCTAGGGTTGAAAGTTTAATCCTAAATCATCTTTAAGCATCAAGAGTCAAAGGGATGAATTATATAGTAATTATATTCACATAGGTTCTTGAGTATTGCTGAGCATACATTTGACTTATCTGAATATTGAGTTCCATTACTTGATGGTTACATCGATTAGTACAAAAATTATTCTTATGCTACCGACTTAAATTCGAACCTATGAGGTCACACACATAGAATACCTATCTGATCAAATAACTGATCGATAATTATAAATCATTGAAGGATTTAATTATCAATGTGATTGATGATTAATCCTATACAAAGATTATAATAAATTATTTGCTAAGGATTGATAAATTAAAAAAATAATTAATTAATAATTTGATTATTAATTGACTCAATTTGATTGAGCAATGGGGATTGAATCAAATCTAATTGAATTGGATTCAATTAGGTTTAGTTTCAATTGATTGGATCAAGCCCTAATGGATAACAATTTGTTCTAATTGATTTTAAAGGTTCCATTCAGATTTAATTGAGAAGGGTTCAATTTAATTTGATTTAGATTAGATCGGATCAAATCCTATTGGATAATAGGCTTGATTGGATCAAGCCCTATTGATCAAATACTTCCCTGAAAATGTTAAAGAAAAATATTAAGAAGAATCAATCTCTTGATTGATGGGGATTAATCTAACCAATTTTATAATTGAATTAGGGCTTAATTAGTTTCTTAATTGGACTAGGACCTAACTAGTTAGTTTGTTATAACTAATTTTTAAGTTAGTTAGGATTGGGTCCAAGAATTAGTTAGAGTTTGATCAAGAATCATGAGTTCTATTTAGAATAGGACTTAACCAACCCATAAACCCCATATACCATTTTTTTCTCCATGCCCCACATGAGATACCCATGCCCAAGAAAAGGAGGTGGCCCCCTCCTTTCTCTCCATAGAAAAATAAAGCCATCCCTCTTCTCCTCTGGTCACCAAGAAAACAGGGAGGGGACTCCACACGCCAAGCCCTCATGTCACACCTCTTTGGAAGAGGTTTTCAAGGGATTTTTTATGGCTTTGCTTGCTAGTTCTTAGGTGTCAAAGAGGGTCTCCTCTTGCTGGTTTTACAGCAAAAAAATAAGGAAGAAAATTTTTCCTAATGAGAGGAAGAGAAGGAAGAAGAAATGTCTTCTTTCTAGTGCGCAGCCTTGGAGAAGGAGTTCTTCTCTCTGATTTTTTTTAAATTTTTTTTTAGTATGAAAATTAGATTAGATCTAATTTTTAATATAGAGATTTAGAGAAGAAATACCAAAAAAATTTGGTTGGGCATTGGGGGCTTCTCAGGGCTCTAGATCAAGGAGAAAAAGAAAGAAGAAAAGAGAACAATTTTTCTCTTGGGTCTTTTTTTTTAGTTTTTCTAGGGTATGAGAATTCATGTTATTTTTTGCATAAAAAATCAGATTGGATCTAATTTTTATAATAAAAATTCAAAGAAGAAAAATTCTTCTTAAAGGCATGAAAGGAAAGAGAAAGGTTCTCTCTTATGCGTGGGAGAATTGAGAAGAAAGGGTTTTTTCCTTGATCTCTATCATAGAGATCTGATGCATGGATCCAGTATCAAAAGGAGAGGGTCTTCTTATTCTTCATCTTCTTCATATTTTTCTTAGATCAATTAACAAAAGGTATCTTCACGAGCTAGCACTCCCGGAGAGATTGATCAGCACAAGGGCTTCATGTAGATACCTATAGAGCCCGGATGCATATACGACTACTGAGCATCATGAAGAACCAACTATCATAAATTTTAAATACAGTGATCTACTATCCACACTCAACTATCAAGTTTTGAATAATTTATAATTTAGATATGATATAAATATAATATAAATAAGATTTATGTTTGCTGAATTTTAGATTTCAGATTTACATACATGCATATTAATTCATGTCATAGATCCTGTATGATAGTTTTAGATTTGATCTATATATGTATTATAGATTAAATTATTTAATCTATATATGTTCTACTATAAAATTTTAAAAATATATGCACAAAACCACCACGCTTCCCAGCATCAAGCCACTTATTAGAGTCAAATCTCTGCATTGCATCTATGTTGGTGATCGGAACCTCATTGTTCTCATCAAGTTCAATAGAATTATTATTTTGGATAAAAAAATCATAGTATCTGTCCGACTGATGTAGTACTCTATCAGATCTCCTCAATGGTGCATATACAACAGACTCAGGATTTGATCTAATCAACTCTAGTTCTGTAGATTCACTGATTGTGTCGGTTCTTCTACTTGTTGAACTTCATCAAGTTCAACCTTAGTGGCATTAGTTTCTTCCCCAAGAAACTCTTTTTCCAAAAAATGGCCCTAAGGCTGATGAGCACTTTTTATTCATCAGCATGGTAGAAATAATATCCCTTAGTTTCTTACTGATATCCAACAAAAATATATTTATCAGACCTAGGTCCGAACTTGTCTGTTTTCAAATATTTGATATAAGCTGGACACATCCAAATCCTAAGATGAGAGAGTACTGGCTTATGCTCTGTCCACATCTCATGTGGTGTTTTACTTATAGACTTACTCAAAACTTTATAAAGTACATAACAAATTGACTCAAGTGCATATCCCCAAAAGGAGATTGGTAGACTAGCAAAGCCCATCATGGATTGAACCATGTCCAATAGGGTTCGATTACTCTTTTTCGAGATGTCATTATGCTGTGGTGTCCTAGAAAGAGTCCATTGTAAGAGAATTTCATTCTTTTCTAGATATGTCATAAACTCACTAGTGAGGTATTCTCCTTCTCGATCAGATCGAAGTGTTTAAATACTCTTTTAAGTTTATTTTTCTATCTCATTATAGAATCATTTGATATTTCAAATGATTTAGACTCATGCTTCATAAGGTAGACGTATCCATATCTAGATAGGTCATCTGTGAACGTAATGAAGTAGTGATATCCACCTTTAGCACTAGTGTTCATGGATCTACATACATCAGTATGTATCAAACTGAGAATATCACTGGCTCGTTCATCTTTTCTAGTAAAAAGTGATTTAGTCATCTTTTCAAGAAGACAAGACTCACAGGTTGGCTATGATTCACAATTGTTGACCTCGAAGATTTTCTCTAGAGTCAACCTGTTCATCCTGTTCTTATTAATATGACCTAGCCTACAATGCCAAAGGTAGGCATCCATGACATCACCTAATCTAGGGTGCTTATTTGACGTATACATTACACTAATGGGCTGTTATCAAGTGTAGATGCCATTATTCAATTATCCATTCATCACAGTAATACCATTCAAAATGATATCACAAATTTTTTTTTTTATTAAAATTTCATAACTGTTCTTGGCCAAAAGGCCTAAAGAAATTACATTCAATAAGAAACTAGGACAAAAAGTGACAATCACTCAAAACAATAATATGAGAATTGAATATAAGCTTGATAATTTCTAAAACTAGAATTGGAATAGATCTTCCATCTCCAATGTTCAGAAATCTCTCACTATCTTCAAATCTCCTACTGAACTGAAGTCTTAGCAATGAATTATAAATATTAATAGGACTACCAGTATCTAATACCTAGGTCGTAGCATCACAAATAGAAAAATTGTAAGGTGTTATCATAAAATTACCATGACTAGCAATTGATGGCTTCTTTCTCTTATTCAGCCTGTTCAGATCAAGAGAAGCAATGTATTGAGGATAATTTCTCTTCCAATGATCTTGCTTTTTATAGTAGAAGCACTTTGTCTGACTCTGATCGGACTTGAACTTCGTGGTTTGACCCTCAGCATGCTGCATCTTTTTATTTTTATTTTTATTTTTCTTCTTCCCTTTCTTAAAGAGATGATGTGCTACCGAAGAAGATCCTCCCACTACGTTCACCATCTCCTTATGAAGCTGGTGATCCTTCTCAAAAGTCTGCAGTAACTCCAACAAATTATGATAGTTAACTGTAGGCTTTATCATTCTATAATAACTGAGAGGGGAGGTAAGACTTAGGCAAGGAGTTCAATATTGCATCTTTCCCAAGCTGTTCATGCAAGAAAAAGTTGAGCTTGCTCAGGTGCTCGATTTATTTAATCATATGCAATACATGATCGGTGACTGATGCCCCTCCCTCATGTGAGTGTTGAAGATGGCACAATTAGTTTTGTGCCTCTCAATGTCATGGGAGTGCCAAAGGATTTGTTTAACATTTGTAATATCTCCTCCAGCTGAGCATCCTCGAATTTATGACTGAACTCATTGTTCATCACTGCCTGCATAATGTAATGTACTGTGGTGCGGTTGTTGAGACACTTTTGATAAGTGTCTCATACTGCACTACCTGCAATTAGGACAAACTCCTTCGTGGATCTGTCAAAACATACATGATCCATTTATGCTCCAGGACTATTTTCAATTTTTGATACCAACTATCGAAATTGGTGAAGGGAAAATTTGTCCAATCTGATCGGATTTCTAGGATGTAATTTAAAATTTTTTTCTATTCTAAGGATTACATAACAATTATGGGTTACCTTGTTCATAGTAGAAAATGGATTAAAATCTCTTTGGAAACTCAAATCCGATGCCTCACAAGGTCTGAATGCACAGATCTTCTACTTTGTGCATGTTGGAAAATATGTCCCAAAAGCCAATCGTCAACCTATTGATGGTTGAGCAACCTTATATTGTAATTAATTTGTTAATAAATAAAATATATTTTTGATATTTTCATCATAAGTTTTCATCTTCTAATGAACTCCATTGTTGTGATGAAGTCCTTAGAACTATTTAGGTTTGATAAGGAGAGGATTTATCGATAAGTCCTTAAAACTGTTCATGACCAAATGATAGGCTGTTAATAAGGACGACAGCTTCTATCGAGCATAGGTCATTGTAGGCCATATGGGTTGGTTGTTCTCTTAACTAAGGAGTGTAGAGATACTAGTATGGCATACAGGTGAGATGTAAGGGTACATCATCATTGAACGTGATCAACTCCAGAGCATTCTACTGTCAAGAATGTCTCTGATGGGATATAGGTATAAGTGTCTCTTAGATCTGAGATCGCCTTAGTGACTTGAAAGCAACTCACTGTGCTTTGATACTGGACTAACTGAATTTTTAATTCAATGATGGAAGGCTTCTGAGTATAGTCAAGTACTGACGAAGTCAGAATGTGATCAAGATGGGATTGACCACTCCAAGAGTTGGAGAAGAATGAGTCACTATATTTTAATTTAGCAAAATCTTGGCTAGGATAATCCATCAGATGGATTTGATATTTTGAAATACAATATGGACAACCTGATCAGAATTGACAGTTAAACTCTAAGGTGTCCTATGAGCATTTTGGTCAAGGGGATGAATTATATAAAAACTATATCCACATGGGTTCTAAGGATGTTGTTCTACACATTCGACCTATCCGACTGTCGGGTACCATTGCTAGATGATCACTTCGATTGGTACAAAAATTTATTCTTATACTACCAACTTAGGTTCATACCTATGAGATCACACACATTAGAGTTCATGATCTGATCAGATGGTTGATCAATGATTAAGAATTATTCTAGTGTTAAACGATCAATACAATTGACATTTAACCTAGTGCAAGTATTATAGGAGGATCAATTAGCAATTTGATTGCTAATTGACTTAATTTGATTAAGCCAATAAATTAAAATTAAGTTTAATTGAATATGATTTAATTAGATTTAGTTTGGGCTTGATTGGATCAAGTCCAATTGGTTTATTGGATAAGCCAAGTGCAAGGAAAAACTAGTCCTAGTTCAATTAGGACTTGGGTCAACCTAATTTCTAATTCGATTAAAAAATTAAATTAGATTTAAATCTAATTTAATTTGATTAAATTAAATTTTTAATTGGGTTAAGATCTATTTTAATTGGGTTGATTTGATTTTGGTTTGATTTGATTTGAGAAACCAAATTTGAACAAGTCATAGATTGAACCCTAGTAAGACTAGGATTCCACCTTGCGCCACCTTAGCCCCCCACGCCCACTCTCTCTTATTTTGTGTGACAAAACATTCTCTCCCAGGCCTTCACACATGCCCAAAGCTTTCCACTCTTTCTCTCTTACATGGAATGTGGTTGTGGACCAAGTCAAAGTAGGAATTAGTTTGGATTTTAAATTCTGTGAGATAGAATTTTAGGAAATCAAAACTCTTTCCTTGTGGCACTGATTTTATCTAGATTTTTTTAAAAATTTTTGTGACTTTTATGGAATATATTGTGAACTCTTTGCTAGTAATCTATGGCAGAAAAAGAAGGAGGGGGTGCCCATGAGTTAGGCACCACTTGTCTTGCCCTGTTTGGATTTTCCTTGACTAGGTATTTAACCTAGACAAGGATTCTTCATTTCTCATTATTTAAGATGAATTTATTCTTAATATTTTTTTGAGTTATAAAGCTTTGAGAGACCTTTTAGGTGTATAAAAATCAAGGAAAAAAAGTGTTAGGGCATGGAGATATAATAGACACAAAACTAAATGTTTGGGTTAGAGCAAAGAGAAGAGGAAAAGGGTCTTCTTCTAGGGTTGCTGAGTTCACCTCTTACCTTCCTCCATCTGTGAGTTTTTTGAGAGTATCTCATATCTAAAACTCTTTCTCCTACTTCTCATCTTTAAAAGAATCCAAATCAAGAAGAAGGAGGCATCTGATCGACCATCAAAGAAGGATCAATACAGTACTAGCATACTGTGCTGATTTCCTGAACCATGACTTCTGATCATGATTCATGGGCTCGTGTGGACGACTCCTAAAGGTCGGATATATGTGCAGCTCACAACATCATCCTCAAGCTTGGATCAGTAAAGTTAGAACATCTAACTTGCATGGTAATAGATCTGATCTATTATATTTTACATACATTAGATGTAGTATAGAAACATATTGATATGATCAACATGTAGTTCTTGCTCTTTATATTTTAATTTTTGATTTAATATCATATAATAATTATATAATAGAATCTTAGATCTAGGGATTTTCTAGTTTTATAAGATAAATTTTGATTTATTTTAGTCTTCCGTTGCCTGATCTTGAAAAAGTTTCAAGATCTAACCCTGAAATCCTAGATCTGGTTCCTTCAATTGGTATCAGAGCCTAGGTTATTTATTACATGATTATTTATACATGCTTAGATTATTTTTTAGATTAGATCTAATTTATAATCTGATTATTAAATCTAAAATTAAAATTTTTAGATCAATCACGAACTGTAGGTTGTCCTGCTGTAAGGTTTACCCCTTACAGTGCAAAGGTTGTCCTAGTTCGTGTAGATCTATCTTTAATCATAAATTTATTAGATATGATCTAGATTAAATTTATAATTTATTAGATTTAAAAAATATTTAAATATAAAATAAAATCTCTTTGTTAATAATTTTTGAGCAAATAACCATTATATATTTGTCTGAAAAATTTATGCAGTTTAAAGTTGAAATTGTTTCAATTACATGAACCTGTTTAGATTAGATCTAAAGTAGTTTCATGCTTATTTTACTTGCATTTTGATTATAAATCAAACATGCAACTTGGTTGGTAGAACCATGTTGTAAAAATATTTTATAGACATGAAAATTATTTTCAAAAAATCAAATCCCAACCCTCAGCCCAAAACTTAATTAAGAATTAAGAAGTTGTTTGATTAGGTTCTAGGATTGTGAATTGAAGAACCTAAGATACAAACCATAACACATTGGGTTAATGGGTTAGTGGGAATTAGGTCCATTAATTGGGTTAGACCTAAGGTTAGATTAAAGATAGACTTAATTAGAAAATTGACTAAATCTAATCAATTATTATCTTAGATTAGGTCAAGGATTCTCTAGATCAATTACAATAGTTGTAGTTGGTCAAGTCCATGTCTTTAACGAGAACCAAATGGACTTGATTCTTGGCTAAGCGGTCTAGCATGAACTGTTAGGTTGATCTAATTGAAACTAATTAAACTAGTTGGTGTCTAAGGTAAATCAGACTGATGGTTTTTAATTGGTAGCCCATTTATCTGGCTATTTCTGATGGTGTCTAAGGCAAGCTTTGGCAGACCCTCCCACCGATCGAAATTACCTGGCCTCTTGGTGAAATTATGTTTTGATCGGATCATTTGACTATTCGAGCTGACCTATGTCAGTTAGGTAAATCAGTGTGACTAATTTAGGTGCTCCTAGACCAGCCCTTTTAATGGTCTCCCTTAAGCTGACTTGGTGAAGCCAGTGGGAAGATCATGATAGGCTAGTTCATCTGACCTCCTCCTCTAAATAAATTAAATCCTCTAAAATTATTAGGTCCTTAAAATAAAATAGTTATGGTGATAACTAGATTATAGCCTCCCATTAAGTGGATGATAATGGGTCCATCAGTTGGATAATCATTGGAGGCCCAAAGGCCTGTGTTGCCCAGCTATGCAACCCAAGAGGGGGGGTGAATTGGGTTTTTAAAAATTTTATGCTCAACTAATTACTTATGAAAAATATTTGTTAAAAGCTTGATGAATGAGAAGAAAGACTTTAAATCAAGATTAATTACCTAAAGCAAGAATGCAAGGATATAATAAAAAAATAAAGAGAAACAATAAAGCACACCACAAACACAAGGATTTATAGTGGTTCGGTGCCAACCTTGCACCTACATCCACTCCCCAAGCTCCTACTTGGAAATTTCAATCCACTATACTTGTATTCAACCTGAATACAAACGTCGGAAACTCCGACACTAGCTATCCCAAGCTAGTCCACTTATTTCTTGGGTACAAGCCAACCCAAAACACTCCGATTTCAGGTTCGGATCAACCTTTTCTTGTTTTGAAAACCCTCCAAAAACAAGAATAATTACTCACAAAGAGTAAGACAGTTTAGAGCATAAATAAGTACAAGAATAGCTCCTTAAATGAGCGAATATAACATTAAAAATACTTTACTCAAATGAAGAATCCCCTTTTTGGATTTTCTCAAGGTGGATGAAGAGTTGAATGAACGCTTGAGGAGAAGATGAACTTTGATTGAAGACTTCTTGAAGGCTTTGAAAGAGCTCTTGATCAAGGTTGAAAAATTAGCTTGAAAAACCTTCTCTTTGAATGCTCTTGAATGCCCTTTTGAACGCTCTTGCTTTTCTCTTTCACAATCTCTCGTGTATATTGTAGATCACCTGTCTCTCTCGTGTATATTGTGGATCCCCTTTTCTTTTTCTCTCGTGTATCTCGTTGATCACTGTCTCTCTCATGTAGATTTTGGATCCTCTGTATATGTCCTGTATTTTCACTTTTTGAAACTTTTTATAGCATTAAGAAACAAGAAAAAATATATTAGGCAGAAAAAGAGCCGTTAGAGCATTTTTAGGGAGCATAAAAGGCAATTAAAACGGGAAAAAAACTAGCCGTTGCGGACGATTTTCATCGCAGGGGTCGACTCATGAGTCGACTCATGCTTCAGGAGTCGACTCATGAGTCGACTTCTGTTGCAAAGACCAGAGATTTGGTTTCTGGATTTTTTGGCCCAAATCAGCAGAGGTCGACTCATGAGTCGACTCATGCCTTGTGGGTCGACTCATGAGTCGACTCACAGGTCGTGCCAAGCCAAAAATTCAGCGTGTCAAGGGAAATTTTTGCGTGCCAATCAGCTCATTGTGCCATAAGTTGACTCATGAGTCGACTCATGCACTTCAAACATTCATAACTTCAAAAATATAAATCCAAAAATAATGAAATTTTCACCAATAGATTACAAATCATTTGTTCTACCAAATGGTACTATCAAATCAGGATTTTAGTAAAATTATGATTTTGCCCCTGAAGAGCATAAAGACTTTTTCAATTTAAAAATATTTGTATCCCTTCAATCTGCTTTGTAATCATCAAAATCAATTTAGGAGCAACAATCTCCTCCTTTTTGATGATGATAAAATACTTGAACAAAAGCATTTATGTGAATGCATTATAGATTTATATGCTTGAAAAGAGTATGATTCTTTTGGCATGTGATATAAATGGTCATATACAAAAATAGTTTGTCCATTTTCTTAAAGATTTGAAGATATGCTCATTGGATTATGTGATTTTGGTGTTAGAGCAAAAAACTTGTTTTTGTTATCAGAGCAAGCTGTATTTTGAAAATTTGCTCATTCTCATTTGATTTTAGTTTTAGCATCAGAGCAAAAAAATAATTATGTGCTTTAATTGCTTTTGATACAAAAAATAATTATGTGTGCCAAAGCATGTTTAAGAGTTGATTTGGAAATTGTATTAGATCATTTTGAGTTTAAGATGTATCAGAGCAAGAGAAAAATAAATTTTGCAATTTATCAGAGCAAGAAAAACAATTTTACAATGTTATCAAAAAAAAAATTTACAATGTATCAGAGAAAATTTTACAAAGTATCAGAGCAAATTTTATAATGTATCAGAGCAAGTTAAAAAAATTTTTAAGATTTATCAGAGTAAGTTAAATTTCTTAAGATGTATCAGAGCAAGTTGAAATTTTAAAGTATATCAGAGCATATTTAAATTTTTAAAGTAAATCAGAGCATATGTAAAGAAGTAATTTAAAAATTTACTTATTCGCATTGTACTTAGTATTGTACTTTTGATATTGTTCTTTAAATTTTCAATTCATTCATTAATTTCTCATAATTTGTAGTTTTGCTTTTGATGGGTTGCTTTTTCTTTAATTGCTCATAATTTATGGTTTTGCTTTTGATGGATTGCTTTTTGTTTAAATTTGTTTAATTTCTTCCCCTTTTTGACATCATCAAACATGGTTATCTCCTCCTTTTTCTGAAACATTCTTTAATTTCTTCCCCTTTAGGGTTTATCACAGATGTTTGCTCCCCCTTAATACAGCAATTATTAACAGCAAACAACAACAAAGAGAAGACAATATTTCAACAAGGAGAATATATATATAACCAAAATATGATCGTCATCATTACAAAAGGTAGAAGTAAAAGATGATACCATAAAACTATAATTGTTTCAATACATAGTTCTTAATATAAAAGTCAACCAGCTAATTGTCAATACATGGCCCCAAAATACAGATCCTAGAACAAGACACTAACACCTAGGATCTAGTAATGATCATGAGAAGTCATGGATCGGAGTCATCAGATATGGGATGAGAAGCTGATGGATCAGAAGTGCATCCTCTACCCCGTCTGCCTCTGGCACGAGCAGGAGAGCGAGATGAACTGGGAGGCTGAGAATGCTGAGAGGCTAAGGACTGAACAGAAAAGGGTGAGTCTGATGGAATCAAGTACGTTCAGTGCTCTGGAAACAGACTGAAGTAGAGCAGTGAACTGAGTGGTTGCATGCTCACTCGATCCTCGGATCTCTTTTCTCAGTAACTCATATCCACCCTCTAGTGCTCCTCTGAGCCTGCCAGCCTCTGCAGTGAGGTCTGTGACCTCAATAGTTGACTCCTGTGGCTTAGGATGGGCCAAAGCAAGGACTTGCCCCTGCAAGTCAAGAACTATGCTAGTCAGTCTCCAGACTGTGTCCACAAGCTGCTGAATCCGGATGGACTGATCTGATATCATCTGAAACATAGTGGAGATGTGGGGAGTCATAGTCTGATCAGAAGAAGTGGCTCCAGGTGCAAAAGAAGTACTGCTCCACTGACTAGATAGCAAAAAAGCCACACGCTGTGATATCTGCTCGATCTGATCGTCAGCCAGTCTGAACTCTAATTGAGGTACTCTACTCTCTGGCTGATACACTGGTGTGGGCATCCTAGTAAACTCTGAAGGGCCAGCCTCTGTATCAGGAATAAACTGGATATTTGGTGATGCTGCCCTGAAGTCATGGATAGGAGATGATGGACCTTCTTCTTCAGCTCTGTCTTCAGTTCTGTCTTCAGCTCTCTCCTCAGCTCTCTCCTCAGCTCTTTCTTCAGAGCCCTTAATCCAACCACCATCAGTCTTTATAAATCCCATTCGGTGCAGGGTGTGTTGGTTGAAAGTGTCCACATGAGAGAGCTTAGTAGAAGCCTCCCCCTCACAGCTAACTCCAAACCTCCTAAATACTCTAGTAAGGGCCATACCATAAGGCAAGTGTGCCTTGGATCTGTTCAAAGTCTCTCTCATGGCCTCTATCATAAGTGCAGGGAGGTTCAGGGGGGTCTGAGTGATGACATGAAACATGATACAAATATCTCTGCTGGAAAGTAAGTCATGCCTACCATTCCTAGGAAAGAAGAGCTTCGTTACCATCTGATGCAGGATCCTCATCTCAATGGACAAAATCTTTGCTTCCAATTTATTTAAACTTCCTGAATAAGTTTTCCCTAGAATAACTCTGATCCCCTCTTCTTTTATTGAGAGTTCCATATAAGAGTAACCCTCACTAGGCAAATCAAGAATTTCTCCCAATATACTAGAATCTAAGCAAATATCAATACCCTTGACTGTTGAAGTCACTGACCCATTTTCATAATGTAGATTCTGGTAGAATTCTCTAACTAGGTCAACATAGGTGACTTTCTTAAGGGAGCAGTAGAAATCCCATCCTTGGTTTTTAATCTTAGTTGTAAATGTAAAGCCCTCTTTTTCAAAGAACCGAAAATCTATATTCTTCCCGGTTTCGACTTTTCTATCAGAAAGAGGATTCACACTGGGGCTTAGGAAGGATTGAGGGGGACCTTGAGCAGATACTGAAGCTGGAGTTGGAGCAGTGGAAGACTGACCAGCTTGCCTTTTCTTTCGGATAATTTCTTCAGGCTCACGGATTGACTTTCTTCTTTGGGGAAGCTTCATCTTTGGAGCCATATTCACTATAGTAGCAGGCAAGGAGACTTGGAGGAACACGTGAATGAGTGGAGGAGGGATCACAAGAGAGTGAAGAGGGATTTTGGTGGAGAAAAGAAGTGGATTTGGGAAGAACGGTGGAGTGCTAGGGCACGCTCCAACCGTGCCAAACAATGAGAGAAAGCACAAAAATTCCTTTCCAAGGTGGCGATTTTTGGTGGAAAGGAGGAGGGAGAAGTGCCTCGAACTAAATCCTTGGATTTGGAGCAAAAGGAATTGGAGAAGTCGGCTTTTGGAAGGAAGAAGATGAGAAGATGAGTCATCTCACGAACAGGGTCCCTTATAAAAACAATGAGCCCGTGGGAAGTTTGAGGAAATAACAAGTTTGCCATTGAGTCGACTCATGGGGGTCGACTCATGAAGTTCAGAAATTCAGAAAAAATGTGAATAATTTCCAAAAAAATTTAAAATTTTGGGAGAAAGAGTTTTCCTCAAAGATAAGTTTTTAGAATGATAAATTTGAGCTTTTGGGACCAGGATAGATGTTGGAAATTGAGCTCTAAGAATTTTTGACATCAATTCTTAAAAATTGAGAAAAATTTAGTCATATGGATCTAGAATTCCTAGATTTCTCCTAATTTCACAGAATCTATCCTCACTAAGGGCCTTTGTAAAGATATCAGCTAATTGATTTTCAGTGCAAACATATTCAAGAATTATATTTTTGTTTTGAACATGTTCTCTTATAAAATGATGTCTTATTTCAATATGTTTGGATCTTGAGTGTTGAATTGGATTTTTAGATAGATTTATGGCACTTGTGTTGTCACATCTTATTGGTGTTTCATTAAGTTTGATTCCAAAGTCTTCGAGTTGTTGCTTAATCCACAAGATTTGAGCACAACAACTTCCGGCTGCAATGTATTCGGCCTCAGCCGTAGACAGTGCCACCGAATTTTGTTTCTTGCTAAACCATGAGATTAGGTTAACTCCAAGAAATTGGCAAGTTCCACTTGTGCTTTTTCTATCTAATTTACATCCAGCAAAATCAGCATCTGAATATCCTAATAAATCAATTTGTGAGTCCTTAGAGTACCATAACCCTAGAGTTTGAGTACCATTTAAGTATCTAAGGATTCTTTTAACAGCATTCAAATGAGATTCTTTAGGATTAGATTGATATCTAGCACATAAACAAACACTAAACATGATATCAGGCCTACTTGCAGTTAAATATAATAATGAGCCAATCATACCTCTATAGTATTTTAAGTCTACACATTTACCTTCATCATCCTTGTCAAGCTTACATGAGGGACTCATTGGTGTGCCAATTGGTTTGCAGTTCTCCATTCCAAATCTTTTGAGTAGTTCCTTAGTGTACTTACTTTGGGTGATGGAGATTCCCTCTTTTGATTGTTTGATTTGGAGTCCGAGGAAGAAGGTGAGTTCTCCCATCATGCTCATCTCGAACTCCCCCTGCATAAGCTTAGCAAAGTCTTGACAAAGGGATTCATTAGTAGACCCAAAAATTATGTCATCAACATAAATCTGTATAACTAGCATATCATTTTGATTTCTTTTAATAAAGAGGGTCGTATCTACATTACCTCTTAAAAAACCATTATTTAGTAGAAATTTGCTTAGCCTATCATACCATGCTCTAGGTGCTTGTTTTAATCCATATAAAGCTTTATTTAATCTAAAGACATGATTAGGAAAAGCATGATTTTCAAATCCAGGAGGTTGTTCTACATATACTTCTTCAGCAATATATCCATTTAAAAATGCACTTTTAACATCCATTTGAAATAACTTGAATTTCATAAAGCAAGCATATGCAAGTAGAAGTCTAATAGCTTCTAATCTAGCAACAGGTGCAAAGGTTTCATCAAAATCAATTCCTTCTTCTTGATTATATCCCTTACCAACCAGTCTTGCTTTATTTCTAATTACATTTCCATGCTCATCTAATTTGTTTCTAAAGACCCATTTTGTGCCAATTATTGAATAATTTTTAGGTCTTGATACTAAGGTCCAAACATTATTTTTTTCAAATTGATTAAGTTCCTCTTGCATTGCATTAATCCAATTATGATCATTTTCAGCTTCTTCAAAAGTTTTAGGTTCAAGATGAGATACAAAAGCACAATGATTAACTACATCTCTAAGTGAAGAACGGGTTTTTACCCCATGCATAGGATCACCAATAATTAACTCCTTAGGGTGGTTGTGAACATATCTCCATTCCTTGGGTAGGTCATTTGTACCTTGAGGTTGTTCTTGAATTTCTTCACCTCTCTCATCTTGTTCGTCTTCTTGATCCTTGTCTTCTGGAGTTGCTGAATCTTTCAGATTGATCTCCTTCATACCTTCTATTAGTGGATCTGCATCATCAACACCCTCATTCTTCCTTGAAGGAAGATTGTTAGATTCATCAAAAACAACATGTATGGACTCCTCAACTACTAAAGTTCTTTTGTTGAAAACTCTAAATGCTTTACTAGTGGAGTAACCTAGAAAGATTGCTTCATCTGATTTTGCATCAAATTTATCAAGTTTTTCTTTGCCATTATTTAATACAAAATGTTGCTCCTAGATTGATTTTGATGATTACAAAGCAGATTGAAGGGATACAAACAATTGAAAAAGTCCTTATGCTCTTCAAGGGCAAAATCGTAATTTTGCTAAAATCCTGATTTGATAGTACCATTTGGTAGAACAAATGATTTGAAATCTATTGGTGAAAATTTCATTGTGTTTGGACTAATATTTTTGAAGTTATGAAGGTTTAAAGTGCATGAGTCGACTCATGAGTCAACTCATGGCACTATGAGCTGAATGGCACGAAAAAAATTCCCATGGCACGCTGGATTTTTTGGCTTGGCACGACCTGTGAGTCGACTCATGAGTCGACCCACAAGGCATGAGTCGACTCATGAGTCGACCCCTGCTGATTTGAACCGAAAAATTCAGAAATCAGATCTTCTGGTCTGTTGCAACAGAAGTCGACTCATGAGTCGACTCCTGAAGCATGAGTCGACTCATGAGTCGACCCCTGCGACGGGAAATGTCAGCAACGGCTATTTTTTTGCCCGTTTTAATTGCCATTTATGCTTCCTAAAAATCCTCTAACGGCTCTTTATCTGCCTAAATTGTTTTCTCTTGCTTCTAATGCTACAAAATGCTTTAAATGATGAAAGAAATTGCAGATTAAATAGCAGATCAAACGTGAAATCAAACGTAGAGAAGAAAAGAGAAGAAAAAGAGAAGAACAGAAGAGAGGATCCGAAATTTGCAAGAAAAAGCCTGAGATCAACGAAATATCCATAGAGAAAAAGAGAGAGGATCCACAATATACCAGAGAGATTGTGAAAGAGAAAAGGAAGATCTTTCAAGGAGAGAATTCTTCACGCCTATCGTTTCAACCTTGATCTAGAGATCGTTCAAAGCTTTCAAGAGATCTTCAATCAACAATCAACCTCTTCTCAAGCGTTCAACCGTTCATTCATCTTGAGAAAATCTGAAAAAGGGGTTCTTCATTTGAGTAAAGTTTTTATTGTTATATTTGCTCATTTAAGGAGCTGTTTTTGTATTCATCTGTGCTCTAAATATTCTTACTCTTTGTGAGTTTTTGCTCTTGTTTTTGGAGGATTTCCAAAACAAGGAAAGGTTGATCCGAACCTGAAATCGGAGTGTTGTGGGTTGGCTTGTACCCGGGAAACAAGTGTTCTAGCTTGGGATAGCTAGGGTCGGAGTTTCCGACGTCCTGTATTCTAGCTTGGGATAGCTAGTGTCGGAGTTTCCGACGTTTTGTATTCGGGTTGAATACAAAGGATAGTGGATTAAAATTCCCAAGTGGGATCTTGGGGAGTGGACGTAGGTGCAAGGTTAGCACCGAACCACTATAAATCCTTGTGTTTGTGGTGTGCTTTATCGCTTTATCATATTTATATCCTTGCAATACTGCTTTAGTTAATTAATATTGATTTAAAGCCATTATTTTGTTCTTCATAAGTTATCGTTGGGCTTAAAATTTTTAGAAACCCAATTCACCCCCCCTCTTGGGTTGCATAGCTGGGCAACAAGTGGTATCAGAGCCAGTGCTCTAGCCCTTCTTTGATCTAACAATCAAAGAGCCAAAGATCTATGGCAACCCATGTTGGAACTTCTCTAGCCGAGGGGCAATCAACAAACCGACCTCCACTTTTCAATGGGTCTAATTACACCTATTGGAAAGCTCGGATAAAGATTTTCATACAAGCACTCGACTATGATATGTGGAGTATCATAGTGAATGGTCCTCACACACCCACCAAGATTATAGATGGTGAGGAGTCAACCAAACCCGAGAAAGAATGGGATGAGGTTGACAAGAAATTAGCACAATTAAATGCCAAAGCTATGAATGTTCTTTATTGTGCACTAGATGCTAGTGAATTTAATCGCATTTCTACTTGTGCATCTGCTAAAGAAATATGGAATAGGTTAGAAGTCACCCATGAGGGAACAAATCAAGTAAAAGAGTCTAAAATAAACATGCTTGTACATAAATATGAATTGTTCAAAATAGAGCATGATGAGTCCATAACTGCTATGTTTACTCGTTTTACTGATATAATCAATGGTTTAAAGAGTCTTGGCAAATCTTATACTAACAGTGAACTTGTAAGGAAGATTCTCAGGTCACTGCCAAGAACTTGGGAAGCCAAGGTGACTGCCATCCAAGAAGCAAAGGACTTGAACACTCTACCTCTAGAAGAGCTTCTTGGATCCTTGATGACTCATGAACTTAGCATGATGCAACATCAAGAGGATGAAATCAAAAAGAAAAGAACCATTGCCCTCAAATCCACAACTTCACCTGATTATGAAACAGATGACTCTGAAGATGAAGATCAGGATGAGGAGATGGCTCTCATCACCCGGAAATTCAAGAAGTTTCTAAGAAAAAGGAAACAGGGGATGAGAAAAAAATTTACAAAAGGGGATCAAAGCATAGAAAAGGAGAAAGATCAAACCCCTATATGCTACGAGTGCAAGAAGCCAGGACATTTCAGATCCGAATGTCCTCAATTGAAGAAAGGTCCAAAGAAATTCAAAAAGAAGGCAATGATGGCGACCTGGAGTGCGAGTGATGACTCAAGCTCCGACGAGGAAACCTCAACCGAACAAGCCAATCTGTGCCTGATGGCACATGAAAATGAGGTAACTTCTGAATCCACTAGTGAATTTACTTTTGAAGAATTGCATGAAGCTTTCTATGATTCAATTGATGAATTAAAGAAACTAGGGAAGAAAAACAAAGAGCTGAAATTGGAAAATCAGTCCTTAGTGAAACAAGCTGAAATTCTTTCAATTGAAAAATTCACATTGATTCAAGAAAATCAAAACTTTAAGGATGAAATTAACAAACTGAAATCTATAGTAGATAAGTTCACCTTAAGTTCAAACAAGCTAAATATGATCCTTGATAATCAGAAAGCTATATATGATAAGGCTGGACTTGGTTATAAACCCCTGAAGAAACAAAAATTTTTGAAGGATATTTATGCAAATTATTCAAGCAAAAAGCCTACAAATATTACTTGTTTTAAATGTGGAAGAATAGGACATAAATCATACACATGTCTTATTAACAAATATGCAAACACAAAGAAAATATGGGTTCCAAAAGGAACCATTCTGACTAACCTGAAAGGACCCAAGAAAGCTTGGGTACCTAAGACAGAAACTTGATCTGTGCTTGCAGGTGTGTCTAGCATCCCAAGAAGGAAACAGGAAATGGTATCTTGACAGCGGATGCTCGAGACACATGACTGGTGATGAATCACAATTCATCACGCTTGATGCTAAGGATGGAGGGATGGTCACCTTTGGAGATAATGGCAAAGGAAAGATCATCGGGATAGGTAACATTGGTATCACTCCCTCCAAATACATTGAGAATGTTTTACTTGTTAAAGGTTTAAAGCATAACTTACTTAGCATTAGTCAATTCTGTGATAAAGGGTATAAAGTAAGTTTTGAATCATCTGTATGCATTGTGACGAGTCCTATTAACGATGGCATTAAATTTATAGGACATAGGCATGGCAATGTTTATATGGTAGACTTGAATGATTTAACTAAATTAGACATGCAATGCCTAGTTTCCTTAAATGCTAAAATAAATGAGACTAGTTGGCTGTGGCATCGTAGACTTGCACATATTAGCATGCATTCTCTTTCAAAATTAATCAAAAAGGATTTAGTTCTCGGTTTGCCAAAATTAAATTTTGAAAAGGATAGAATTTGTGATGCATGCCAATTAGGTAAACAAACTAGAATATCATTTAAATCCAAAAACACTATTTCAACTTCTAGACCTTTAGAGCTCTTACATATGGATTTATTTGGACCAACTAAAACCACTAGTCTAGGAGGAAAACGATATGGATTTGTAATAATTGATGATTACTCTCGTTTTACTTGGGTTTTCTTTTTAGCTCTCAAAAATGAAACTTTTCAAATTTTCACGAAATTTCATCGAAAAGTCACTAATGAAAAAGGGTTTTCAATTCAAAATATTAGAAGTGATCATGGAACAGAATTTGAAAATCATGACTTTGAAAATTTTTGTGATGAAAATGGAATTGGCCACAACTTCTCTGCTCCTAGGACACCCCAACAAAATGGGGTAGTTGAAAGGAAAAATAGAACCTTAGAAGAAATGGCCCGTACCATGCTCTGTGAAAGCAACCTTCCAAAATATTTTTGGGCGGAAGCTATTAACACAGCATGTTACATTTTAAATCGTGCTTTAATAAGACAATTTTTAAAGAAAACCCCCTATGAACTTTGGAAAGGAAGAAAACCAAATATTGCCTATTTTCATGTTTTTGGTTGCCGATGTTTTGTATAAAATAATGGCAAAGAAAAACTTGGTAAATTTGATGCAAAATCAGATGAAGCAATCCTTCTAGGCTACTCCTCCACTAGTAAAGCATTTAGAGTGTTCAACAAAAGAACCTTAGTAGTTGAGGAGTCCATACATGTTGTCTTTGATGAATCTAACGATCTTCCTTCAAGGAAGAATAAGGGTGTTGATGATGCAGATCCACTAATAGAAGGTATGAAGGAGATCACTCTAAAAGATTCAGCAACTCCAGAAGACAAGGATCAAGAAGATGAACAAAATGAGAAAGGTGAAGAAATTCAAGAACAACCTCAAGGTACAAATGACTTACCCAAGGAATGGAGGTATGTTCACAACCACCCTAAGGAATTAATTATCGGAGATCCTATGCATGGGGTAAAAACACGTTCTTCACTTAGAGATGAACTTAATCATTGTGCTTTTGTATCTCAACTTGAACCTAAAACTTTTGAAGAAGCTGAAAATGATCATAACTGGATTAATGCTATGCAAGAAGAACTCAGTCAATTTGAAAGAAATAATGTTTGGACCTTAGTGAAAAGACCTAAAGATTATTCAATAATTGGCACAAAATGGGTCTTTAGAAACAAATTAGATGAGCATGGAAATGTAATTAGAAATAAAGCAAGACTGGTTGCTAAGGGATATAATCAAGAAGAAGGAATTGATTTTGATGAAACCTTTGCACCTGTTGCTAGATTAGAAGCCATTAGACTTCTACTTGCTTATGCTTGCTTTATGAAATTCAAACTATTTCAAATGGATGTTAAAAGTGCATTTTTAAATGGATATATTTCTGAAGAAGTATATGTAGAACAACCCCCTGGATTTGAAAATCATGCTTTTCCCAATCATGTCTTTAGATTAAATAAAGCTTTATATGGTCTAAAACAAGCACCTAGAGCATGGTATGAAAGGCTAAGCAAATTTCTACTAAATAATGGTTTCTCAAGAGGCAATGTGGATACAACTCTATTTATTAAAAGAAACCAAAATGATATGCTAATTATACAAATTTATGTTGATGACATAATTTTTGGGTCTACTAATGAATCCCTTTGTCAAGACTTTGCTAAGCTTATGCAGGGAGAGTTCGAGATGAGCATGATGGGAGAACTCACCTTCTTCCTCGGACTCCAAATCAAACAATCAAAAGAGGGAATCTCCATCACCCAAAGCAAGTACACCAAGGAACTACTCAAAAGATTTGGAATGGAGAACTGCAAACCAATTGGCACACCAATGAGTCCCTCATGTAAGCTTGACAAGGATGATGAAGGTAAAAGCGTAGACTTAAAATACTATAGAGGTATGATTGGCTCATTATTATATTTAACTGCAAGTAGGCCTGATATCATGTTTAGTGTTTGCTTATGTGCAAGATATCAATCTAATCCTAAGGAATCTCATTTGAATGCTGTTAAAAGAATCCTTAGATACTTAAATGGTACACAAACTATAGGGTTATGGTACTCTAAGGACTCACAAATTAATTTGTTAGGATATTCTGATGCTGATTTTGCTGGATGTAAATTAGATAGAAAAAGCACAAGTGGAACTTGCCAATTTCTTGGAGTTAACCTAATCTCATGGTTTAGCAAGAAACAAAATTCGGTAGCACTGTCTACGGCTGAGGCCGAATACATTGCAGCCGGAAGTTGTTGTGCTCAAATCTTGTGGATTAAGCAACAACTCGAAGATTTTGGAATCAAACTTAATGAAACACCAATAAAATGTGATAATACAAGTGCTATAAATCTATCTAAAAATCCAATACAACACTCAAGATCTAAACATATTGAGATAAGACATCATTTTATAAGAGAACATGTTCAAAACAAAAATATAATTCTTGAATATGTTTGCACTGAAAATCAATTAGCTGATATCTTTACAAAGGCCCTTAGTGAGGAAAGATTCTGTGAAATTAGGAGAAATCTAGGAATTCTAGATCCATTTGTCTGAAATTTCTCAATTTCCAAAGAATAGATGTCAAAATCTCTTAGAGCTCAATTTTCAACATCTATCCTGGTTCCAAAAGCTCAGTTTTATCACTCTAAAAACTTATCATTGAGCAAAATTCTTTCTCCCAAAATTTTGAATTTTTCTGGAATTTATTTGCATTTTTCCTGATTTTCTGAACTTCATGAGTCGACCCCCATGAGTCGACTCAATGGCAAACTTGTAAATCCCACCAACTTCCATCGGGTTCATTGTTTTTAAAACGGGAAACCTGTTTATGAGACGACTCATCTTCTCGTCGTCTTCCTTCCGAAAGCCGTCCTCTCCAAACTTCTGTTTTGCTCCAAATTCAAAGATTAATTTCGAGGCAATTCTCCCTCCTTCTCTCCACCAAAAATCGCCTCCTTGAAAAGGATTTTTCTGTGCATTCTCGCAGTGTTTGGCGCGGGTGGAACGTGCCCTAGAACTTCACCGTTCATTCAAAATCCACTTCTTTTTTCCACCAAAATTCTTCTTTACTCTTTAGTGATCCCTCCTCCACTGAATTCAAGTCTTCTTGTCTGCTACCTTATTGGATATGGCTCCAAAGATGAAACTTCCCCAAAGAAGGAAATCAATCCGAGAGCCTGAGAAAATTGTCCGAAAGAAAAGGCATGCTCAGTCTTCCACTGTTCCCAATCCAATTTCAGTACCTGCTCAAGGTCCCTCTCAACCCTCCATAAGCCCCAATGTAAATCTTCTTTCTGATAGAAAAGTAGAAACCGGGAAAAATATAGATTTTCGGTTCTTTGAGAAAGAAGGCTTTACTTTTGCTACCAAGATCAAAAATCAAGGATGGGAACTTTATTGCTCTCTTAAGGAAGTCACCTATGTTGATCTAGTCAGAGAGTTCTACCAGAACCTAAATTATGGAAACGGATCTGTGACTTCAACTGTAAAGGGGATTGACATCTGTTTGGATTCTAGGATATTGGGAGAGATACTTCAGTTGCCTAGTGAAGGATACTCATATATGGAACTCCCAATTAAAGAAGAAGGGATCAGAATTATCTTAGGAGAAGATTTTTCAGGAAGTTTAAACAGATTGGAAGCAAAGCTACTGTCCATTGAGATGAGGGTCCTGCATCAGATTGTGACAAAACTATTCTTTCCTAGGAGTGGTAGACATGACTTACTATCTGGCAGAGATGTATGTGTCATGTTTCATATCATCACTCAGACCCCCTTAAACCTCCCTACACTTATGATAGAGGCCATGAGAGAAACTTTGAACAGATCCAAGGCACACTTGCCTTATGGTATGGCCCTTACTAGAGTTTTTAGGAGGTTTGGAGTTAGCTGTGAAGGGGAGACACCTACCAAGCTCTCACATGTGGACACTTTCAACCAACACAGCCTGCACCGAATGGGAATTACAAAGACTGTTGGTGGTTGGATCAAGGGCTCTGAAGAAAGAGCTGAGGAGAGAGCTGAGGAAAGAGCTGAAGACAGAACTGAAGGCAGAGTAGAAGAAGAAGGTCCAACTTCTCCTGTACATGATTTCAGGGCAGCTTCACCAGATACCCAGTTCATTCATGATACTGAGGCTGGCCCTTCTGAGTTTACTAGGATGCCCACACCAGTGTATCAGCCAGAGAGCAGAGCACCTCATTCAGAGTTCAGACTGGCTGACGATCAGATCGAGCATATATCTCAGCGTGTGGCTTCTTTGTTGTCTAGCCAGTGGAGTAGTACTTCTTTTGCACCTGGAGCTACTTCTTCTGATCAGACCATTACTCCCCACATCTCCACTATATTTCAGATGATTTCAGATCAGTCCGTCAGGATACAGCAGCTTGAGGATACTGTCTGGAGACTTACTGGCAGAGTTCTTGACTTGCAGGGGCAAGTCCTTGCATTGGCCCATCCCCAGCCACAGGAGTCTACTATTGAGGTCACAGACCTCACTGCAGAGGCTGGAAGGCTCAGAGGAGCATTAGAAAGTGGATATGAGCTACTGAGGAAAGAGATCAGAGGATCGAGTGAGCATGCTACCACCCAGTTCACTGCTCTACTTCAATCTGTTTCCAGAGCACTGAACGTACTTGATTCTATTAGACTCACCCTTTCTGTTCAGTCCCTAGCATCTCAGCGTTCTCAGCCACCCAGTTCATCTCGTTCTCCTGCTCGTGGCAGAGGCAGACGGGGTAGAGGACGCACTTCTGATCCATCATCTCCTCACCCTATATCTGATGACTCCGATCCATGATTTGTCTTGATCATTGACTTATCTTGATCTTTACTAGGTTCTAGGAGTTAGTATCTTGTTCTAGGATCTATACCTTGGGGCCATGTATTGACATTTAGCTGGTTGAATTTTATGTATTGAAACAATTATGATATAAATGGAATCATCTTTTACCTATATTTCTACCTCTTTGTAATGATTATATTTTGGTTATATTTCAATCTCCGATACATCTGTTGAAATATTATCTTCTCCTTATTGTTGTTTGCTATTGATAATTGCTATATTAAGGGGGAGCAAATATTTGTGAAAAACTCTAAAGAGGAAGAAATTAAAGAATATTTCAGAAAAAGAAAAGGAAGAGTTAACTATGTTTGATGATGTCAAAAAGGGGGAGAAATTAAAATTAAACAAAAATTGAAATTAGACAAAAAGCAAACCCCTAAATTATGAGAAAAAGGGGGAGAAATTAAATTAAAACAAATATTGAAAAAATTAAATAAATATTGGAGAAATTAGACAAAAACAAGGATTGAAAGATTAAACAAAACTTTGAGAAATTTTGGTATCGAAATTTGGTATCAGACAGAGAAATTTGGTATCAGACAGAACTTTAATCCATCAAAAGCAAAATCATGAGTACAATGCAAATAAGTATTTTTTATATATATGCTCTGATATTCAAACTTGCTTTTGAAATTTTACTCACCTTGAGACATCAATAAGAAATTTGTTTTACTCTGATTCATCCTATAATTTCTTTCAACTTGATCTGATACATGATAACATTTGATCCGATACAGTGTGAAGGTTTCTCTAAAATATTATAACATTTGCTCTAATACTGTATGAAATTTGCTCTGATACATTATAAAATCTTTTCTGATATCATTGTAAAAATTATTTTTGCTCTGATACATAGAAAAAGTTATTTATCTTCTCTTGCTCTGAAATATCTTGAACTCAAAATGATCTAATACCCTTTTCAAATCTTTAAGAAAATGGACAAACTATTTTTGCATTTATATTACATGCCAAAAGAATCATACTCTTTTCAAGCATATACACCCATAATGGATTCTTTTGAAATTAATGCTTTAACATAAATATTTTTGTTCATATGTTTTGTCATCATCAAAAAGGGGGAGATTGTTGCTCCTAGATTGATTTTGATGATTACAAAGCAGATTGAAGGGATACAAACAATTGAAAAAGTCCTTATGCTCTTCAAGGGCAAAATCGTAATTTTGCTAAAATCCTGATTTGATAGTACCATTTGGTAGAACAAATGATTTGAAATCTATTGGTGAAAATTTCATTGTGTTTGGACTAATATTTTTGAAGTTATGAAGGTTTAAAGTGCATGAGTCGACTCATGAGTCAACTCATGGCACTATGAGCTGAATGGCACGAAAAAAAATTCCCATGGCACGCTGGATTTTTTGGCTTGGCACGACCTGTGAGTCGACTCATGAGTCGACCCACAAGGCATGAGTCGACTCATGAGTCGACCCCTGCTGATTTGAACCGAAAAATTCAGAAATCAGATCTTCTGGTCTGTTGCAACAGAAGTCGACTCATGAGTCGACTCCTGAAGCATGAGTCGACTCATGAGTCGACCCCTGCGACGGGAAATGTCAGCAACGGCTATTTTTTTGCCCGTTTTAATTGCCATTTATGCTTCCTAAAAATCCTCTAACGGCTCTTTATCTGCCTAAATTGTTTTCTCTTGCTTCTAATGCTACAAAATGCTTTAAATGATGAAAGAAATTGCAGATTAAATAGCGGATCAAACGTGAAATCAAACGTAGAGAAGAAAAGAGAAGAAAAAGAGAAGAACAGAAGAGAGGATCCAAAATTTGCAAGAAAAAGCCTGAGATCAACGAAATATCCATAGAGAAAAAGAGAGAGGATCCACAATATACCAGAGAGATTGTGAAAGAGAAAAGGAAGATCTTTCAAGGAGAGAATTCTTCACGCCTATCGTTTCAACCTTGATCTAGAGATCGTTCAAAGCTTTCAAGAGATCTTCAATCAACAATCAACCTCTTCTCAAGCGTTCAACCGTTCATTCATCTTGAGAAAATCTGAAAAAGGGGTTCTTCATTTGAGTAAAGTTTTTATTGTTATATTTGCTCATTTAAGGAGCTGTTTTTGTATTCATCTGTGCTCTAAATATTCTTACTCTTTGTGAGTTTTTGCTCTTGTTTTTGGAGGATTTCCAAAACAAGGAAAGGTTGATCCGAACCTGAAATCGGAGTGTTGTGGGTTGGCTTGTACCCGGGAAACAAGTGTTCTAGCTTGGGATAGCTAGGGTCGGAGTTTCCGACGTCCTGTATTCTAGCTTGGGATAGCTAGTGTCGGAGTTTCCGACGTTTTGTATTCGGGTTGAATACAAAGGATAGTGGATTAAAATTCCCAAGTGGGATCTTGGGGAGTGGACGTAGGTGCAAGGTTAGCACCGAACCACTATAAATCCTTGTGTTTGTGGTGTGCTTTATCGCTTTATCATATTTATATCCTTGCAATACTGCTTTAGTTAATTAATATTGATTTAAAGCCATTATTTTGTTCTTCATAAGTTATCGGTTGGGCTTAAAATTTTTAGAAACCCAATTCACCCCCCCTCTTGGGTTGCATAGCTGGGCAACACAAAACATCGGTAACCAAAAACATGAAAATATGCAATATTTGGTTTTCTTCCTTTCCAAAGTTCATAGGGGGTTTTCTTTAAAAATTGTCTAATCAAAGCACGATTTAAAATGTAATATGCTGTGTTAATTGCTTCCACCCAAAAATATCTTGGAAGGTTGCTTTCACAAAGCATGGTACGGGCCATTTCTTCTAAAGTTCTATTTTTTCTTTCAACTACCCCATTCTGTTGGGGTGTCCTAGGAGCAGAGAAGTTATGGCCAATTCCATTTTCATCACAAAAATTTTCAAAATCTTAATTTTCAAATTCAGTTCCATGATCACTTCTAATATTTTGAATTGAAAATCCTTTTTCATTAGTGACTTTTCGGTGAAATTTAGTGAAAATATGAAAAGTTTCATCTTTGTGTGCCAAAAAGAAAACCCAAGTAAAACGAGAGTAATCATCTATAATTACAAAGTCATATCGTTTTCCTCCTAGACTAGTGGTTCTAGTTGGTCCAAATAAGTCCATATGTAAGAGCTCTAACGGTCTAGAAGTTGAAATAGTATTTTTGGATTTAAATGAAACTCTAGTTTGTTTACCTAATTGGCATGCATCACAAATTCTATCCTTTTCAAAATTCAGTTTTGGCAAACCAAGAACTATTTCTTTCTTAATTAATTTTGAGAGAGAATGCATGTTGATATGTGCAAGTCTACGATGCCACAGCCAACTAGTCTCATTAACTTTAGAATTCAAGGATACTAGGCATTGCATGTCTAATTTGGCTAAATCATTCAAATCTACCATAAAAACATTGTCATGCCTATGTCCTATAAATTTAATGCCATCGTTAATAGGACTAGTCACAATACAAACAGATGATTCAAAAACAACTTTATATCCTTTATCACAAAATTGACTAATGCTAAGTAAGTTATGCTTTAAACCTTTAACTAACAAAATATTTTCAATGTATTTGGAGGGAGTGATACCAATGTTACCTATCCCGATGATCTTTCCTTTGCCATTATCTCCAAAGGTGACCATCCCTCCATCCTTAGCATCAAGCGTGATGAATTGTGATTCATCACCAGTCATGTGTCTCGAGCATCTACTGTCAAGATACCATTTCCTGTTTCCTCCTTGGGATGCTAGACACACCTGCAAGCAAAGGTCAAGTTTCTGTCTTAGGTACCCAAGCTTTCTTGGATCCTTTTAGGTTAGTCAAAATGGTTCCTTTTGGAACCCATATTTTCTTTATAGTTGTGTTTGTAGATTTGTTAATAAGGCATGTGTATGATTTATGTCCTATTCTACCACATTTGAAATAAGTAATATTTGTAGACTTGTTACTTGAATAATTTACATAAATATTCTTCAGAAATTTTTGTTTCTTCAAGGGGTTATAGCCAAGTCCAGCCTTATCATATACAGCTTTTTGATTATCAAGAATCATATTTAGTTTGTTTGAACTTAAGGTGAACTTATCTACTATAGGTTTCAGCTTGTTAATTTCATTCTTTAAGCTTTGATTTTCTTGAATCAAGGTGGATTTTTCAATTGAAAGGTTTTCAGCTTGTTTCACTAAGGACTGATTTTTCAATTTCAGTTCTTTATTTTTCATCCCTAGTTTCTTTAATTCATCAATTAAATCATAGAATGCTTCATGCAATTCTTCAAAAGTAAATTCACTAGGGGATTTAGAAGTTACCTCATTTTTGTGTGCCATAAGGCACAGGTTGGCTTGTTCTGTAGAGGTTTCCTCATCGGAGCTTGAGTCATCACTCGCACTCCAAGTCGCCATCATTGCTTTCTTTTTGAACTTTTTGGGACCTTTCTTCAGTTGTGGACATTCGGATTTAAAATGTCCCGGCTTCTTGCACTCGTAGCATATAAGGGGTTGATCTTTCTCTTTCTCTTTGCTTTGTTCCCCTTTTGTGAACTTCTTTCTCATCCCCTGTTTCCTTTTTCTTAGAAACTTCTTAAATCTCCGGGTGATGAGTGCCATCTCTTCATCCTGTTCTTCATCTTCAGTGTCATCCATTTCATCATCAGGCGAAGCTGTGGATTTGAGGGCAATGGTTCTTTTCTTTTTGACTTCATCCTCTTGATGTTGCTTCATGTTAAGTTCATGAGTCATCAAGGATCTAAGAAGCTCTTCTAGAGGTAGAGTGTTCAAGTCCTTTGCTTCTTAGATGGCAGTCACCTTGGCTTCCCAAGTTCTTGGCAATGACCTGAGAATCTTCCTTACAAGCTCACTGTTAGTATAAGATTTGTCAAGACTCTTCAAACCATTAATTATATCAGTAAAATGAGTAAACATAGCAGTTATGGACTCATCATGCTCCATTTTAAACAATTCATATTTATGCACAAGCATATTTATTTTAGACTCTTTTACTTGATTTGTTCCCTCATGGGTTACTTCTAACCTATCCCATATTTCTTTAGCAGATGCACAAGTAGAAATACGATTAAATTCATTTGCATCTAGTGCACAATAAAGAACATTCATAGCTTTAGCATTTAATTATGCCAATTTCTTATCAACCTCATCCCATTCTTTCTCGGGTTTGGTTGACTCCTCACCATCTATAATCTTGGTGAGTGTGTGAGGACCGTTCACTATGGTACTCCACATATCATAGTCGAGTACTTGTATGAATATCTTCATCCGAGCTTTCCAATAGGTGTAATTAGACCCATTGAAAAGTAGAGGTCGGTTTGTAGATTGCCCCTCGGCTAGAGAAGTACCGACATGGGTTGCCATAGATCTTTTGGCTCTTTGATTGTTAGATCAAAGAAAGGCTAGAGCACCGGGCTCTGATACCACTTGTTGCCCAGCTATGCAACCCAAGAGGGGGGGTGAATTGGGTTTTTAAAAATTTTATGCTCAACTAATTACTTATGAAAAATATTTGTTAAAAGCTTGATGAATGAGAAGAAAGACTTTAAATCAAGATTAATTACCTAAAGCAAGAATGCAAGGATATAATAAAGAAATAAAGAGAAACAATAAAGCACACCACAAACACAAGGATTTATAGTAGTTCGGTGCCAACCTTGCACCTACATCCACTCCCCAAGCTCCTACTTGGGAATTTCAATCCACTATACTTGTATTCAACCTGAATACAAACGTCGGAAACTCCGACACTAGCTATCCCAAGCTAGTCCACTTGTTTTCCGGGTACAAGCCAACCCAAAATACTCCGATTTTAGGTTCGAATCAACCTTTCCTTATTTTGGAAACCCTCCAAAAATAAGAATAATTACTCACAAAGAGTAAGACAGTTTAGAGCATAAATAAGTACAAGAATAGCTCCTTAAATGAGCGAATATAACATTAAAAATACTTTACTCAAATGAAGAATCCTCTTTTTGGATTTCCTCAAGGTGGATGAAGAGTTGAATGAACGCTTGAGGAGAAGGTGAACTTTGATTGAAGACTTCTTGAAGGCTTTGAAAGAGCTCTTGATCAAGGTTGAAAAATTGGCTTGAAAAACCTTCTCTTTGAATGCTCTTGAATGCCCTTTTGAACGCTCTTGCTTTTCTCTTTCACAATCTCTCGTGTATATTGTAGATCACCTGTCTTTCTCGTATATATTGTGGATCCCCTTTTCTTTTTCTCTCGTGTATCTTGTTGATCACTGTCTCTCTCGTGTAGATTTTGGATCCTCTGTATATGTCCTGTATTTTCACCTTTTGAAACCTTTTATAGCATTAAAAAATAAGAAAAAACATATTAGGCAGAAAAAGAGCCGTTAGAGCATTTTTAGGGAGCATAAAAGGCAATTAAAATGGGCAAAAAACTAGCCGTTGCGGATGATTTCCGTCGCAGGGGTCGACTCATGCTTCAGGAGTCGACTCATGAGTCGACTTCTGTTGCAAAGATCAGAGATTTGGTTTCTGGATTTTTTGGCCCAAATCAGCAGAGGTCGACTCATGAGTCGACTCATGCCTTGTGGGTCGACTCATGAGTCGACTCACAGGTCATGCCAAGCCAAAAATCCAGCATGCCAAGGGAAATTTTTGCATGCCAATCAGCTCATTGTGCCATGAGTTGACTCAAGAGTCGACTCATGCACTTCAAACATTCATAACTTCAAAAATATAAGTCCAAAAATAATGAAATTTTTATCAATAGATTACAAATCATTTGTTCTACCAAATGGTACTATCAAATCAGGATTTTAGTAAAATTACGATTTTGCCCCTGAAGAGCATAAAGACTTTTTCAATTTAAAAATATTTGTATCCCTTCAATCTGCTTTGTAATCATCAAAATCAATTTAGGAGCAACAGCCTGGTGCTTATCGGTTGATTAGAATTATCATTCATAATATGATTTTTTGACTGCATCTTTCTAAATGGTGGTTAGGTTAGCCAACCAAAGTTGGGCCTAATCATTCATTGGCTAGATGGGCCAAGAATGGTCATGTTAATGGTTGGACCTAACCAGACCTTTTCAATGGAGGCCAAAGCCTACTGATTAGGGACTGGGGCAAAATTAAAATTATTAGAAATTATTTAGAGAAATAATTGTTTATGAACCTACTCTTAGATGTACATGGGTTGGCCAACCAAAGTTGGGCTTGTGTGCAGTCTAAGTGGATTCTAGTACTCACTAAAAAATTAGGATAATTCCTCGAATTGGAGGTAGAGGCTACCAATTCAAATAAAATAGTGGGAGAAACCTTTTGATTAAAGTTCAAATCTTTAGATTTAATGAATCAATTACTAATTAAATTATGATTTTTCTTTATGCAGATATGGCGACTTCCCTATCGCTCCGGTCATTGTTAGACAATGAAAATTTGGTGGGACCCAACTTCGATAGCTGGTATTGAAAGTTGAAGATAGTCCTGGAGCATGAATGGATCCTACTTGTGATAATGGATCCTACACCTGAGGAGCCAGCTACCAATGCACATGGAACAGTCAGAGACATTTACCAGAAGTGGCTCAGTGATCGGACCACGGTGCGCTGCATCATGCTGGCTGTCACGAGCAATGAGTTTAGGCACGGTGAGTTTTAAAATTTTTAGATCAAGTTTTGGGTGCACCATGATTAGAGAATCATTGGACAAGAGTTGTCCACTCATCGGTTGACCCATCATCAATAACTATTAGGTGAGGTGGTGAGCCAGTTGGTGAGACCGCACCACCCACTAGAAATCACTAATCATAGAGATTTTTACATCTCTACCTAGGGAGTGTAGGGATCTGAGAAAATAGTGAGAGCCTAATTTGTTTAAAATGAAATTCCTAAACAAATTGGTTAAGACTGATTACAAAATCTAACTAGAAACTTTTGACTCTCTATAGGAAACATGTCTGCATCCAACCCCCTGACCCAAATACTAAACACCCACAGATTGACTGGACCCAATTTCAAGGATTGATTGAGGAACTACAGAATTATTCTGGGTTTTGAGAAACTGACTCATGTCTTGGATCAGGACCCATCTGCCATACCAGTATATCCGACTGCTGAACAGAGAGCGTCTCTGGAAAAATAGACGGATGACGATAATAAAGCCATGTACTACATGTTGGATGCCATGTCTGATGACTTGCAGCGCCAGCATGAGAACATTATGACTACCCGCCAAATGTTGGCTCACCTACAAGAGTTGTTTGGTGAACAAAGTCACGCAGCCAAGTATCAAGTCTGCCAAAAATATTTTAAGGCTAAAATGCATGATGGGCAGTCAGTCCAAGATCATTGTTTGTCAATGATCAAGGATATTGAGGAGCTTGAGAAGCTCGGTGTCATCTTAGACAGGGATTTTCAGATTGATGTGATCTTTCAATCTTTGTCTGATGCATATGGTCAGTTCATCATGAACTTTCATATTGATAAACACTTAATTTAAGTCATTTAAAGTAGAAAATTATAGTTAATTTATTTTATTTATTAAAAATTTGATGCTTCTTTTTATGTTTTACAGGAAAGGTGATCGCTGATATAAAGAGTCCGATTCGTAGATCAAAAAGACTCAAGTTTGAAGAAAATTGGACTTAAAATAAAATTTAAATAAAAGAAGGATGCATACGGTATTATAGAAAATGAAGATACTATGTAAGGAATCTAAAATGATATAGATGTTATTGTAAAGAAACAAAAGTTTCTTTTTGGAATAAAAAAGGAGCATTAGCAGAAGCGAGCGCGCAGGCGAGCGGCAGCGAACACGCGCGCGCGAGCGAGCAGCAGCGAACACGCGGGCGGACGTGCGGGCGGGTGCGCGGCAGCGGATGGTGGGTTCGTGCGGCATCGCAAGTTCGTGCGGAGATTTTCCTGGCAGACACAGTGGCGAACAGATGGATCTGGAAATTAAAGGAAAAAAATATAATAGTTGAAAATACTTCAAGAGGAAAAATTTGTATTTTCTTTATCTGCTCGTGATCTTTCCATCTCATCCATCCATCTTTTAGTCTTTAGTATTTTCTTTAGTCCCACATCGGAAAACCATGTAAAACTCCTCCCTCCTAACACCTATAAAAAGGCTTTTGTACTCCCATTGGAGGGGGAGCCCAGAAATTCTTCTAGAGCCTTGCATAGAGGAATAGAAAGGAACTACTTCATGAGCAGCTAGGCTAGCAGTTTTGAGAGTGGAGAAGAAATTTTGTAACGACATAGAGCGGATTTATTGTTCTAAACTTTCTTGTATTTCTTTATATGTAATAAAGATTATGCTTTTTATTTAAATCATCATGTGTTCTTTATTTGCTCTCTTTCATATACTTTTATTTATGCTTTTCTGTTAGATTAATATTAAGAACAACTTTTACTTTTCGAAGATGCACCATGATCTACGGGTATGGGATGTGCCGAGGAAAGAAGAGTTGTCTACTTAGTACTTTTTGGAGATGCACCGTGATCTACGGGTATGGGGCGTGTCGAGGAAAGATAGATATTTTTTTTAAGATTAATCATATTTATTTAATTAAAAAAAAAGATACAACTCTACTAGTGCAAAATTAATTCAAAACTCCCGAGCTCTTTATTTTCTAATTACATCAATTTTAAGATAATTTATTTTTTAAATCAAAACAATGCTTCTATCTTTTAATCTCAACTTAGCCCAAGGTCCCTGAGGATACGATCTCGACTCATCCTACCTACGTAGTGAGTAGAGTTATTTTTGGTGCTATCAACGACTACGCATCAAATTTTGGCACCATTGTCGAGGATCTTGGCATGGTTGAATTAAAAAAAAAAAAATCACTGACATTTCATAACACTCAACTAAAATAGCGTAATCTCAAATATAAAAATTTTTAACTTGATTGGACACCTTGTTTCTTTGCATTGCATCTCTATAATTAACTTTAAGGGTGCAACCCATTAACTAAGATAAGGTGGAAATTTGATAACCCTTTCTTGGCCCACAAATCACTCCCTTGCATTTGCATAACCTAGACCTTAATCTAAAATTAATTAGACGTTGACCGCTAAGGATTTCGAGCTCATTAGGACAAGTGACCCTGAGAGTTGAACCAGGTTAGACTTGGTCAGCTAGCTGGTGTCTAGGCAAGTGGTTTGCGGGATGACTGGACCCGAAGGAAGGTGGTTTTTAATTGGTTCCGTTTGCTGACCTGACCAATTTAATTGGTGTCTAAGGAAAGCAACGGGGGGACTCCCATCGACTTTACACTTACCTGGTCAGTTGGTTGGTCAAGCTCCGACTTGGAGGGCTTGAAGGCTAACTACAGTTAGGAGCTGTCTAGAACTAGGAAAACTTTAGGATAGAGAGTCAACTGCGTGCTAACTTGATTGTAATTAAAATCTAACCACAACTAATTCTTCTATTAGTTTTAGGACTTCTTAGGATCTCTTCTTTAGAACTCTTTTTTCTCTTCTCTTCTCCTCTTAATAAAAAAAAAAAATCCTTAACAGACTAGGATAGTCCTACATAGACCTTTTAGTTGCATATTAGGTCGACGATCACTAAAACCCAAATTGCAACCATTAGACGAAGAATTAGAAAAGACTCTTAGGACTATCTGAGTTAGAAACATGGCTGCACCTGATGAGGCTAATCCTCCATGCTTATTGAGAGAATATTTCACTCCATCCACATATACCTACTCTCCATGCATTCAAGCACCTCCAATAGAAGCTACCCAATATGAGATTAAGTCTAGCATTATTCAAATATTGCCATCATTCTATGGACTTAGTAACGAGGACCCATACAAACACTTGGATGAATTTCTTGAAATTTGTTCCACAGTAAAAATCCAAAATTTCTTCGATGATGCCCTTAGGTTGAAAATGTTCCCTTTCTCACTTAAGGACAAAGCCAAGCATTGGTTAAACTCCTTAAACTCTATAACCATTTCAACTTGGGATCATCTTCAGAGAGAATTTCTCAAGAAATACTTTCCAATTAGAAAAACAAATCAAATTAGAAAAGCTATCACTAGTTTTTCCCAATTGGAGGGTGAACTTTTTCATGAGACATGGGAAAGGTTAAGGGACCTCATTCATAAATGTCCACACCATGTTGTCCCTAAATGGCAACTTTGTCAGTATTTTTATGATGGTCTATCAGAGAAACACCGACAAATGGTTGATGCATCGTGTGGTGGGACATTCATGCTAAAGAGTGAGGATGAAGCCTGGCAGCTCTTTGAAATACTTAGTGAAAATTTTCTACATCATCTGTCTGCCACCTCTAGAGAACAACCCATGCTTCAACAAAAAAGAAGTAGAATTTATCAGATTAGAAACGTCATGGATATCCACAATAAGGTAGAGGAACTGTCTCAAAAATTAGGTCATCTTCTAAATACTGGACAATCCCCGATTCCACCTAACCCAATTCAAGAAGTTTGTGCATTGTGTGCAACTCCGAATCATTTTGTTAGTGAATGCCCAGCCGCACCTAAATTTCCTGAGTTTGTGCACGAGCAGGTTTAGCAAGCTCAAGTCCAACAAGCTCGCAGACCAGAAAACGATCCTTATTCGAACACTTATAACCCCAGCTGGAGAAACCATCCAAATTTTTTTTGGAGACCACAACCAGTGGTTGGCCCTGCCGCACCTCGACCTCAATATCAGGACCCAACATATAGGCATGGACCATACCATCAATTTCAAAATGCTCCTCAACTGTCTACTACTGATCACAGCTCAGCTTTTGAGGAAAAAATTTTGAAAGCCTTAGAACGATTAGAAGTCAACACTCAGATCCTTAACTCCCACACACAATCCATTACTAAGCTAGAGACCCAAATAGGTCAACTAGCGACTGCATTCAGTAGGAGGGAAGGAGAAAAATTACCTAGCCAACCCGAGAGCAACCCAAGAGGATAATTTGTGATTGAGAGCTCTAATACCCCAGAAGCTTTTTCTGAACATACCAAATCAATCATGACTCTGAGAAGTGGGAAGATCATTGAACACATTAGTAAAACCAATGAGACCGACTCTAAACCTCTAACCGAAGCCAAATCACCCAAGAACAAGGAGGACCTTAAAATAGAGAATGAACCAACTGTACTAGAATCATCTTACTTGCCTAAAGCCCCATTTTTGGATGCCCTGAAAGCTCCTATTCCTGAAGATAAGAAGGGAGAAAAACTCGATGAGATGTTGGAATTGTTTAAGTAAGTCCAAATTAATCTTTCCCTTCTAGATGCAATCAAACAGGTCCCTGCTTATGCCAAATTTTTGAAGAATTTGTGCACCCAAAAATGTAAATCTAGATCATAAATCCCAAAGAAAGTATGCCTCACTTAACAGGCTAGTTCTGTCTTCCAGCATGTCACTCCTCCAAAGCTTAAGGACCCAGGAGCCCCCATCATTTCCTGTGTTATAGGAGATTATCACATTGAAAAAGCTCTTCTGGACTTAGGGGCAAGTGTGAATCTTTTACCTAGTTCGGTGTATAAATTTTTTGGATTCGGAGAACTAAAACCCACATCAATCACACTGCAGTTAGCCGACAGATCAATTAAGGAACCACGTGGAATGCTTGAGGATGTTTTGGTCAAGGTAGATGAGTTTTACTTTTCAGTTGATTTTTTGGTTCTCGACATGGAACTAAGTGGTAACCCCAGATAAATTCCCATTATCTTAGGATGACCCTTCCTAGCTACGACAAATGCATGCATTAATTGTAGGACAGGAGTCATGGACGTATCATTTGGGAATAAGAAACTGAGACTGAATGTGTTTGGTGCTTCCCAAGGACCATCAATGGATAGTTGCTTCGAAATAGATACACTAGAAAATATTATAGAAGATGAAACACCCATAATTCTAGCACCAGACCCCTTAGATACTTGCTTGGCTCACTTTGGAGTGTATGACTTTGAGGGATATATGAAAGAAGTTAACACCTTGTTGGATACACCACACGATAAAACCACTCCTCCATGGACAATCAAGTATGAGCCATTGCCCACATTAGCCAGTACACCAATAGTCCCATCTTTAGAATCACCACCTACATTAGAATTGAAACTCCTTCCTGCTACGCTCAAGTATGTATGACGTCTGGCTACAGACGTAAAACTTAGCGCTTGTTGGGAGGCAACCCAACGATTTCATATTTTTTTTTTTACTTTACTATAGCTGCAAAAATTTAGAACAAGAGCCTATTAATCAATGAAGCTATCTTCAACTTTCGAAGTAAAATTATCCCAGGTGCACTCTCTCCTTTTATTTTCTTTGCTTTCCTACTCCATTAAGGACAATGTAGATTAAGTTGGGGGGGGGAAAGGAAATTAATCAAATCCTCGAGTATGGTCAAGAAATAATTAATTTTGTATATCCAAATTTTATTTTGATTAAGAGTCAATTAGGCATCCTAATCAATAAATGATTAATGGTTAAGATAATTTTAGAGATACTGAGGAATAAATTATTAAGAAAACTCAATGAATGGTAGGGTTTAGACTGGACCAAATTTTAGGAGTGATTCTACAACCCTCTTCTTACTGATCTCAATAAAGAATCTGCTTCATGAGAGATTGGGTGGAAATATCGAGGTATGCAAAAATTCCTCTTAAAATTTACTTAAAAAAAAAATATTGGTTTCCTACTGAGTAATCGGGCCCCTTCGCCTGAGTAAGTGTTGTGGTTCGCGTAAAAAGGTGGACATGTTAAAAAAATAGTGGATAATAAGGAGACTAAATTGCAAGAAGATAATAAACCTCTCTCACATTAAGTTAGAGAATTTAAAGAGTAAAGTGGGGAGTTGGTGAAAGAAAAGCTCTTGAAATTTTTTTAGTTAATACTCAGCCACTAATTGGGTCAAATTGATAATCCAATGAAGTATCTCTTTAATGGTCTGACCAGGTATCATCTACCTTTTGGGATATCTAACCTAACTTTTTATTCAAGATCGAGTCGGTACACAATACTGATATATCTATTTTACTCGAGGACGAGCAAAATTCAAGTTGGGAGGTGTGATAAATACTTAATTTAAGTCATTTAAAATAAAAAATTATAGTTAATTTATTTTATTTATTAAGAATTTGATACTTCTTTTTATGTTTTACAGGAAAGGTAATCACCGATACAAAGAGTCCGATTCGTAGATCAAAAAGACTCAAGTTTGAAGAAAATTAGACTTAAAATAAAATTTAAATAAAAGAAGGATGCATACGGTATTATAGAAAATGAAGATACTATGTAAGAAACCCAAAATGATATAGATGTCATTGTAAAGAAATAAAAGTTTCTTTTTGGAATAAAAAAAGAGCGTTAGCGGAAGCGAGCGCGCGTGCGGGTGAGCGGAAGTGAACGCGCAGGTGAGCGGCAGCGAACACGCGCGCGCGGGCGAGCGACAGCGAACACGCGGGCGGGCGTGCGGCAGCGGACGGTGGGTTTGCGCGGCATCGCAGGTTCGCACGAAGATTTTTCTGGCGGACACAGTGGCGAACAGATGGATCTAAAAATTAAAGGAAAAAAATATAATAGTTGGAAATACTTCAAGAGAAAAAATTTGTATTTTCTTTATCTGCTCGTGATCTTTCCATCTCATCCATTCATCTTTTAGTCCTTAGTATTTTCTTTAGTCCCACATCAAAAAATCATGTAAAATTTCTCCCTCCTAACACCTATAAAAAGGTTTTTATACTCCCATTGGAGGAGGAGCCCAGAAATTCTTCTAGAGCCTTGCATAGAGGAATAGAAAGGGACTACTTCATGAGCAGCTAGGCTAGCAGTCTCGGGAGTGGAGAAGAAATTTTGTAACGACATAGAGCGGGTTTATTGTTCTAAACTTTCTTGTATTTTTTATATGCAATAAAGATTATACTTTTTATTTAAATCATCATGAGTTCTTTATTTGCTCTCTTTCATATGCTTTTATTTATGCTTTCCTGTTAGATTAATATTAGGAACAACTTTTACTTTTTGGAGATGCACCATGATCTATGGGTACGGGGCGTGCCGAGAAAAGAAGAGTTGTCTACCTAGTACTTTCTGGAGATGCACCATGATCTACGGGTACGGGACATACAGAGAAAAGATAGATATTTTTCTTAAGATTAATCATATTTATTTAATTAAAAAAAAAGAGATACAACTCTACTAGTGCAAAATTAATTCAAAACTTTCGAGCTCTTTATTTTTTAATTACATCAATTTTAAGATAATTTATTTTCTAAATCAAAATAATACTTCTGTCTTTTAATCTCAACTTAGCCCAAGGTCCCTGAGGATACGATCTCGACTCATCCTACCTACGTAGTGAGTAGAGTTATTTTTGGTGCTATCAATGACTATGCATCACATATGCATAAGATGCAGTGTACCTTGGCTAAGTTAATGAACATGTTGGTTACGGCTGAGCTTTCTTTGAAGGGTTCAAAAGGCTCAGTCCTTACTGTGGAGCGGACTTCTTCCAAGAGAAAGTCCTTTGGAAAGAAGAAGAAGTCTGCGAAGAAGCAGAAGGTGGATGGGAAGAAGAAGAAGACGGAACCGAAGAAGAAGGTTGCTGAAAAGAAAAAATATTTCTATTGCAATTCAGACGGCCATTGAAAGCGAAACTATCCTCAGTACCTAGCCACCCTGAAGAACAAGAAGGATGGTCCTTCTGGAGGAATGCTCATTATAGAATCTAATCTTACGATTTCCTCTGCATCCAGTTGGGTACTTAACTCTGGTTCTAGTGCTCATTTGTGCTCTTCTATGTAGGATCTTGAGGAGAGCAGAAGGCTGAGGGATGGGGATATGATCCTACGCATCGAGAATGGAGCAAGAGTTGCTGCTATGGCCGTGGAAACCTACCTTCTGCGATTACCATTAGGATTAGATTTAGTTCTTAGAGATTGTTATTATGGGCCTATAGCAAGCAGGAATTTAATTTCTATTTCATGTTTAGCATAAGAAGGCTATATGATTAGCTTTCATAAGAACCATTGTAACATATTTTATGAAAATAATAAAGTTGCAAATGGTTTTCTTATTAATGGTCTCTATCAGCTACATATTGATGTATTTGTATTTCATATCGAGCAAAATATGAATGCCATAGGAATTAAAAGGCCTAGAGATAGTCTAAATGATAGGTATCTATGGCACCTAAGGCTAGGTCATATAGCGGAAGATAGGGTTAACAAATTGGAGAAATCTGGGCTATTGAGTCTATTGACTTTCGAGTCATATCCAGTTTGTGAATCATGCCTTCAAGGCAAAATGACCAAGCTCCCTTTTATAGGACATGGGAAAAGGGCCACAGACCTACTTGCCCTAGTACATACAGATGTATGCAGCCCATTTGATGTACCGATTAGAGGCAACTATGTCTACTTCATTACCTTCACTGATGATATGTCTAGGTACGGGTATGTATTTCTAATGAAACACAAGTCTGAAGCCTTTGAAAAGTTCAAAGAATTCAGACATGAGGTAGAAAAATAAACAGAAAAGCCCATTAAGGTTCTTCGATCAGATCGAGGAGGCGAATACCTTAGTCGGAAGTTTCTAGACTATCTTAAGGACAATGGCATAGTCTCTCAATGGACTCTACCTGGAACATCACAACTCAACAGGATTTTAGAACGGAGGAATCGGACCCTATTAGATATGGTCTGTTCCATGATGAGCTTCACGGACCTTTCTGAGTTTCTTTGGGGATATTGTCTTATGACAGCAATATATGTATTGAATAAGGTTCCCTCTAAAACCGTTCCAACCACATCGTATGAGATATGGCATGGTAAGAAGTCAAGTCTGAGTCATCTCAGAATTTGGGGTTGTCCGGTTCATGTCAAGAGACAGCAGACGGACAAGTTAGAGTTCAGGTCTTTTAGAGCTTGGTTCATAGGATATCCTAAAGAGTCATTAGGATACTATTTCTATGTTCTGGAAGATCATAATGTGATTGTGAATCGACATGCTATTTTTCTTGAAAAATAGTTTATTCAAGATATTGGCATCTAAAGAATAATTAAGCTCAAGGAGAATGTCTCCCAAGAGCAATGAGCTAAAAAATCTGAGGAACCAAATTAATTAGAACTAGTCCTAACACAACCTCTTCCACCTCGTAGATCGACTAGAATTTTTCGTCCTCCTGAAAGATACTTAGGTACTATACAAGAGGAAGTAGAGGAAATATTTCTCATGAGAAATGGGGCTCATGGTGATGACCTCAAGACCTATGATGAGGTGATATCAGATATCGACTTTGAAAAATAGTTAGAGGCAATGAGATCAGAAATTGACTCGATGCACTCAAACCAAGTCTGGACCTTGGTAGATCCACCTGAAGGTATTGTACCTATTAGGTGTAAATGGATCTTCAAGAGAAAGATAGGTGCAGATAGGAATGTGGAGACATTCAAGGCTAGGCTCATAGCGAAAGATTATAGTCAGTACGAAGGCATTGACTATCAGGATACCTTCTCACCCATAGCCATGCTGAAATCCATCCGTACATTGCTTGCTGTTGCAGCCTATTTCGATTATGAAATATGGCAGATGGATGTGAAAACGGCATTCTTAAATGGATATCTTGAGGAAGATATCTATATGGAACAGCCGCTTGATTTCACATCCAGTGATGATGATCATAAGATCTGCAAGCTGCAAAGGTCCATTTATAGACTTAAGCAAGCATCTTAGAGTTGGAATACTCGTTTCAATGATGTGATCAAAATGTTTGGTTTCATCAAGAATGAGGAGGAACCATGTGTGTTCAAGAAGGTCAGTGGGAGTGCAGTTGTCTTCCTCATGCTATACATAGATGACATCCTCCTGATTGGGAATGATATTTTCATATTGACTTCAGTCAAAATATGGTTGTCTAAGGAGTTCTCTATGAAAGATCTAGGAGAGGCATCCTTTATACTGGGTATTAAGGTCTATAGAGATATACCAAATAGGATGCTGGGACTTTCACAGAAGATATACATAGAGGAGGTGCTAAAAAGGTTTAGTATGAAAAACTCCAAAAGAGGTTTAGTACCTTTTAGACATGGCATTCATCTCTCCAAGAAGATGTGCCCTAGCACATCTAAGGAGATTGAACGCATGAGCAAGATCCCTTATGCTTCCGCAATAAGGAGCCTCATGTGTGCCATGCTATGTACACGACCTGATATAGCCCATGCTGTGAGTGTCACAAGCAGATATCAGTCGATTCCAAGTGAAGAGCACTGGACTTCTATAAAATGTATCCTTAAGTACTTGAGAAGGACTAAGGATATGTTTCTAGTCTTTGGAAATGGAGAACTCCAGGTTCAGAGATTTACAAACTCAGACTTTATGTCTAATATAGATGATCAAAAGTCGACATCTGGAAGTCTGTTCATTTGCAATTATGGTGCAGTTAGCAGAAAGAGTTTCAAGCAGACGGTAATTGCTGATTCCACCATGGAGGCAGAGTATATTGCTGCATCGGAAGCTGCGAAGGAGGCATTCTGGTATAAGAAGTTTGTCGTAGAGTTTGGAGTGATGGTATCGGATGTCGTCCCTCTTTACTGTGATAAAATGGTGCCATAGCTCTAGCTAAGGAGCCAAGATCTCACCAGAAGTTCAAGCATATCGAGCGACGATTCCATCTGATCCGTGATTACCTCGAAAAAGGTTATGTCGAGGTTAAGAGAGTCGACTCCACAGACAATGTGGCAGACCCACTGACAAAGTCATTAGGCCAGCAAAAGATCGAAGCCCACCTTGAGAAGATGGGACTTAGATATGTAGCCAATTGGCATTAGGTCAAGTGGGAGTTTGTTAGATGTGTGCCCTAGATGCCAGATTGGCTGACACATTCCTGTACAAATGTAAGGGTAAATTTATAATTTTGACTATAAATAAATAAAAAGGTTATTCTACTATCACATTGTGTACATTATGTCTGTGATACATCCTTTGAGTTAGTAGGAATGTTAATTCGTATTTTCAAGAGTTGAAAATTTAAGGCATGAATTTATATAACTAACTCATAAACAGCTCCTGACCATAGGATCATCACGAGGATGGTGATCGATCCGAAAGGTTGGTGTACGATCGCTTCCTTATAGTAGATATGTCTTGAGTCTACGGTGTGAAGATACCGGAGTGAGAGTATAGGTATTCATTAAGAACGAGAGTACTGAGCGTGACCACCTCGAGCAGTCATAAGAAAGTCTATCTTCTCATCGATGACTAGCTCGATGCTGCAACTGTGTGTCTAGTTCTTTGATCTAAGGTACATCGACAGTTCACCTTGAGTGTGTTATAGTTTGACTATACCATAACTCGGTCTCCTAGTCATTCAGAATCCTGAGGTGTATGTTGGCTGTAGCATATTCATTGTAGAAACCAGATTGCACCAAGATGGGATCTATCAACCTCGGTAGATAAGAGTAGTCCTATGATGATCGAAAGATTGAGTCCTTAAGCCCATGGCCATGGTAGAGTTAAATAATAGAAAAGAGTTTTTCATTAAGGTTTCATATCAGACTTGGATCGATCGATTGATTCATATGACTGATGTTGGGTTTGATGAGTTCACCTTAACCCTAATTCAGTCGGAACTCATGATAGAAGAACTCAATCACACAGGTAGCTACATCGAGAGGTTCATTTTCATTTCTGATGGATTGCTACCATATACTTCTAGGTATCACTGATGGATTTTGAGAGCAATTAGAATGATCTTGATGATCGATCATTCTGATTGTCTGAATCAGAAGAGTTCTAGTCCATCGAAAGGAGTTTCGATGATGTCGATGATGAGATCATGACATGTCTCATTACCATATAAAAATGAACCTAATTGGATCACACAAATAAGAGTTAGGGTCTGGATGTCATCTATTGAGCTTGCCCAATTCGATTGATTTGGATTAGATCCAATTAGGTTCAAGAAAATCATGCTAGCACACTATTGAGCCTAACTTTCTCCTTGTGTAATTTTTTCTATCTCAACTGAGTCAAATATGATTTGACTCACCCAGAGAATCTTGAGAAGGTTTCTCTCAGTCTGACTGAAGCCAGTCCAGCTCAGAAAGGACTTATCTTAATTCATGAGATAAATTTAAGACAACACCTACTAATTTCTGTCACCTGGCATTTTTGTTTTAGGACATTGGTCAAATGTTGACCCATGGATCTTGGACTAAAGGCCACTTGGCAAGAGGTTATTGGAGATATTTTATTGAGTGTCCACCTGCTAAATTGAGTCTCAAAGTGGGTGCCATATTCAGATTGGGCATGCACCCCAAGTGGGTAAGGATAGAGTCCCATGAGATGAGGACTCTGATCCCTTGATCAACTTGGACTGTAGGGCGCAAATCTCACTGTGCTTATCCAGTGTTGGCACCAATAGTAGGAGGGATTGTGGGGATTCTTATCTGATATGATTAGATGACATCACTCCATCAATCAAAATTTTTTCAGAATTAATTAGAATTTTTTGATTGGTCGAATGATGTGGCACTGCATGGTGCAGCATGGTCTATTTAAACCCTGTCTGTGCCTAGGGTTTAGAGACTCTACTCAATAACCAGAAAAAGCCTAAATCCTCTCCACTTCTCCATTCCCTCTCTACTCCTCTCCCTCCCCTCTTCACGTCCAAGAGGTTGGACATCCATCTGGTGCTTGTCAAAGGCGTGGTGGCTCTTTAATTAGAAGGCTGCAGAGATTTGTCGAGAAGCTGCTGCTCTAGCTTCAGAAGGTCTTTTGAAGATCTTTTAGATCAGATCCAGATCTAATTTCTAGAGCAAAGATTTGCAAGGAGAAGGTGATCTAGATCCTACTCGAGTGGATATCGGTAGAGGCCAGGAGACTGCGTCGCTATTTTAGAACCTCACCCATTGTTGCGATCATCTACAGGATAATCTAGTTACCCTAGAGGTATTTCTCTATTCTTCATGTTTTCAGATTTAATTTTAGATTTAATATCAGATAATAAGAATTAGATCTAATAGATCTTAGATCTAAAATATCGAAGGATAATTTTTTTTGAGATATTCCACCCCAGATCTCATTAGATCTGAAAGATCCTACAAGAAAAAAATCAATTTTTCCCTTCATTATGGTGTAGTCAAACTATAACACACTCAAGGTGAACTGTCGATGTACCTTAGATCAAAGAACTAGACACACAGTTGCAGCATCGAGCTAGTCATCGATGAGAAGATAGACTTTCTTATGACTGCTCGAGGTGGTCACGCTCAGTACTCTCGTTCTTAATGAATACCTATACTCTCACTCTGGTATCTTCACACCGTAGACTCAAGACACATCTACTATAAGGAAGCGATCGTACACCAACCTTTCAGATCGATCACCATCCTCGTGATGATCCTATGGTCAGGAGCTGTTTATGAGTTAGTTATATAAATTCATGCCTTAAATTTTCAACTCTTGAAAATACGAATTAACATTCCTACTAACTCAAAGGATGTATCACAGACATAATGTACATAATGTGATAGTAGAATAACCCTTTTATTCATTTATAGTCAAAATTATAAATTTGCCCTTACATTTGTACAGGAATGTGTCAGCCAATCTGGCATCTAGGGCACACATCTAACACAAGCACCCTAGATTAGATAGTGTATCAGATATCTACTTATGGCACTATAGGCTAGGTCATATAAACAAGAACAGGATAAATAGATTGACTCAAGAGGGAATCCTCAAAGTCAGTGATTGTGAATCACTGCCAACCTGTGAGTCCTATCTTCTTGGTAAAATGATCAAGTCACCTTTTACTAAAAAAGATGAGAGAGCTACTGAGCTCTTGGGCCTAGTACATATTGATGTATGCGGACCCATGAGCACAAGTGCTAGAGATGGATATTTCTACTTCATCACTTTTACAGATGATTTATCCAAATATGGATATATTTATCTGATGAAACATAAGTCAGATTCATTTGAAATATTCAAACGATTCTGAAGTGAAGTAGAAAAATAAACTAGGAAGAGTATTAAAACTCTTCGATCTGATCAAGAAGGAAAATACCTTTCTGGTGAGTTTCTCACATATCTAGGAGAGAATGGGATTCTCTCCCAATGAACTCCTCCAGGAACACCATAGCATAATAGTATGTCTGAAAGGAGAAATCGAACTCTGTTGGATATGGTTTGATCCATGATGGGTTTTGCCAGCTTGCCGATATCCTTTTGGGGATATGCACTCGAATTGGCCTGTTATCTGTTAAATAAGGTTTCAAGTAAGTCTATAATTAAGACTTCATATGAGATATGGATAGGGCGTAAGCTAGCGCTTTCACACCTTAAGGTCTAGGGGTGCCCGGCCTATGTCAAACAGTTAGTTACAGATAAACTTGGACCTAGGTCTGACAAATACATATTCATAGGGTACCCCAAAGAGACCAAAGGATATTTTTTCTACCATGCTGATGAACAAAAGGTGTTCGTCAGCCTTAAGGCAATCTTTTTAGAAAAAGAGTTCCTTGGTGAAGGAATCGTTGCCTCTAAGGTTGAACTTTAGGAAGTTCAACAGGTAGAAAGACCGACACCAATAGCTGAACCTGAGTCAGATTTGATTAGATCATATCTGAAGCCTAATGTACCTACACCATTAAGGCGATCCGATAGAATACCGCATCAGTCGGACAGATACTATGATTTCTTGATCCGAGACGGTGATCCCATCGAACTCGATGAGAACGATGAGGATCCGATCACCTATATGGATGCAATGCAGAGACATGATTCTGAAAAATGGCTTGAAGCCATGAAATCCGAAATAGAGTCCATGAAGGTCAATGATGTATGGACATTGGTTGACCCACCTGAAGGGGTTAAATCCATTGGGTGTAAATGGGTCTTCAAAAGAAGGGGTTAAATTCATTGGGTGTAAATGGGTCTTCAAAAGAAAGAGGAGCACAAACGAAAAGGTGGAGACCTATAAAATCTGTCTGGTTGCCAAGGGGTATCGTCAACATTATGGTATTGACTATAACGAGATATTCTCCCCTGTTACAATGCTCAAATCCATTCGGATAATGCTTGCAATAGCTGCCCATCTGGATTATGAGATTTGGCAGATGGATGTAAAGACAGCTTTCTTGAATGGAGAGCTGACCGAAGAGGTATATATGATACAACCTGAGGGGTTTACATCCACAAATGAGTCCAAGGTGTGCAAGCTTCAGAGATCCATTTATGAATTGAAGCAAGCTTCTCGGAGTTGGAACATGCATTTTGATAAGGTGATCAAAATGTATGGCTTCGTTAAAAATAGAGAAGAGCCCTGCATCTATAAATGGGCAAATGGTCTAGTTATGGTATTTTTTATCTTATACGTGGATGACATTCTCTTAATCAAAAATGACATCCCTGCACTACAGGGAATAAAAGTTTGGTTGTCATCGCAGTTCTTCATGAAGGACTTGGGTGAAGCATCCTACATCCTAGGGATAAAGATTTATATGGATAGATCTAAAAGGATGCTTGGGTTATCCCAGTCCACGTACATAGACACTGTGCTGAAGAGGTTCAGCATGGAGAATTCCAATAAGGGCTATCTACCGATAGGCCATGAAATTCTCTCTCTAAGAAGGATTGTCCGACAACTCCTGAAGAGAGAAAGCATATGAGTAGAGTCCCATACGCTTCGATCGTGGGATCTATCATGTATGCCATGACATGTACAAGGCCAGATGTGGTATACTCACTATGAGTAGTGAGTAGATACCAATCTGATCATGGAGAAAATCACTGAAAAGTGGTTAAAGCCATCCTTAAGTATTTGAGAAATACTAAGGATCAATGGTTGATTTATGGCGAGTCAGATCTGAAACTTGTGGGGTTCACAGACTCCAACTTTTAATTTGACCATGATGACAGTAGAAGCATATCGGATTATATCTTTACTCTGAATGCTAGAGCTATCTGCTGGAAGAGTTTCAAGCAGCATACTGTGGTAGACTCTGTTTGTGAGGCAGAGTATATCGCATCGGATGCCGCGAAGGAAGCTATGTGGCTGAGAAAATTCATCACCAAGCTCTAAGTAGCACCCTCTCTCGATGGTCCGATCCTGCTCTACTGTGACAGCACTGGTGCCATAGCTCAAACGAAGGAACCCAAAGCACACCAGCGGATGAAGAACATTTTGCACCCCTTCCACCTAGTCTGGGAGATCGTGGATCGAGGTGACGTCGACCTTCAGAAGATCGACAGAAAGGAGAACCTAGCCGACCCCTTCACTAAAGCCCTGGCAATAAAGGAGTTCGACAACCACAAGTCGAGGATGGGTATTAGATACTGTGTCGAGTGGCTTTAGGATAAGTGAGAATTGTTGAAAAATATGTCCCAAAAGCCAATCGTCAATCTGTTGATGGTTGAGCAACATTATATTGTAATTGATTTGTTAATAAATAAAATATATTTTTAGTATTTTTATCATAAATTTTTATCTTCTAATGAACTCCGTTGTTGTGATGAAGTCCTTAGGACTATTTAGGTTCGATAAAGAGAGGATTTATCGATTAGTCCTTAAAACTGTTCACGATCAAATGATAAGCTGTTAATAAGGACGACAGCTTCTACCGAGCATAGGTCGCTGTAGGCCATATGGGTTGGTTGTCCTCTTAATCAAAGAGTGTGGAGACACTGGTATAGCATACAGATGAGATATAAGGGTACATCATCATTGAATGTGACCAACTCCAGAGCATTTTACTATCGAGAATATCTCTGATGGGATATAGGTATAAGTGTCCCTTAGACCTGAAATCACCTCAGTGACTTACAAGCAACTCACTGTGCTTTGGTACTGGACTAACTGAATTTTTAATTCAGTGATGAAAGGCTTCTGGGCACAGTCAAGTACTTACGAAGTCAGAGTATGATCAAGATAGGATTGACCACTCCAAGAGTTGGAGAAGAATGAGTCGCTATATTTCAATTTAGCAAAATCTTGGCCAGAGTAATCCATCAGATGGATTTGATATTTTGAAATACAATGTGGACAATCTGATCAGAGTTGACAGTTAAATTTTGAGGTGTCCTATGAGCCTTTTGGTCAAGGAGATAAATTATATGGAAACTATATCCGTATGGGTTCTAAGGATGTTGTTCTACACATTCGACCTATCCGACCGTCGGGTATCATTGCTAGATGGTCACTTTGATTGGTACAAAAATTTATTTTTGTGCTACCGACTTAGGTTTGGACCTATGAGATAATACACATTAGAGTTCATTATCCGATCGGATGGTTGATCAACGATTAAGAATCGTTCTAGGGTTAAACGATCAATACGATTGACATTTAACCTAGTGCAAGTATTGTAGGAGGTTCGATTAGCAATTTGATTGCTAATTAGCTTAGTTTGATTAAGCCAATAGGTTGAGATTAAGTCTAATTGAATATGATTTAATTATATTTAGTTTGGGCTTGATTGGATTAAGTCCAATTGGTTTATTGGATAAGCCAAGTGCAAAAAAAAATTAGTCCTAGTTCAATTAGGACTTGGGTCAACCTAATTTCTAATTTGATTAAAAAATTAAATTAAATTTAAATCTAATTTAATCTAATTAAATTAAGTTCTTAATTGGATTAAGATCTATTTTAATTGGGTTGATTTGGTTTTGGTTTATTCTTAATATTTTTGTGAATTATAGAGCTTTGAAAGACCTTTGGGATGCATGAAAATCAGAGAAAAAGAGTGTTGGGGCATGGAGATATAATAGACACCAAACTAAGTATCTCGGTTAGAGCAAAGAGAAGAAGAAGAGGGTCTTCTTCAAGGGTTGCTGAGTTTATCTCTTTCCTTCCTCCATCTGTGAGTTTTCTGAGAGTGTCTCATATCTAAAACTCCTTATCCTACTTCTCATCTTTGGAAGAGTCCAAATCAAAAAGAAGGAGGCATCTGATCGATCATCGAAGAGGGATCAGCACAGTACTAGCATACTGTGCTGATTTCCTGGACCAGAATTTTTGATCGTGATCTTTGAGCTCGTATGGATGACTCCTAGAGATCAGATTCATGTGTGGCTCGCAACATCATCCTCAAACCCAGATCAGCAAAGTTAGAACATCTAACTTGCAAGGTAATAGATCTGATCTATTATATAGATGTAGTATAGAAACATGTTGATATGATCAACATGTAGTTCTTGCTCTTTATATTTTAATTTCTGATTTAATATCATATAATAATCATGTAATAGGATCTTAGATCTAGGAATTTTTTTATTTTATAAAATAAATTTTTATTTATTTTAATCTTTCACTACCTGATCTTGAAAAAATTTTAAGATCTAACCCTGAAACCCTAGATCTGATTCCATCGGTGCATGCACCAGGCTCTATAGGAAAGAGAGATGATCTCTTCAGGTAGTAATCTTTAGAAGAAAAGTGAGGGATAGGGAGGAGATTAGATCACATGCCTTGAAATCTTCTTGGATGAACCCTTCATGCCAAGAAGGAAGATACAAATATTCTCCATGCCAAGAAACAAGGGATGCCTCCCTTTCTTGGACACGCACACCCTCTCCTATCTCACGATGGTATTCAGTTTTGTCGCACAAAATAAATCTCTTCACACCCAATGGTTTAGTTGCTTCCCTTAAATAGGTGGCCTTCCATATCTGATCAGAAGTCCTAACTTATTTAGGACACAAAACATTATCCAAATATGTAACCAACTTAAAGAAGGAGAGCGCCAATTTTTCTTCACACGAGACCTTTCACTGTGCGCACCCTTATGGGGTGGAAATAAATCAGCTATTCCTTCTCTTGGTCAATCACTTTATGAGATAGAGTCCTAGGTACTTGGGACTCCATGGATCTAATCCGATTTGGGTCCAAACTGAGTCCAATTCGAATATAATTTGAATCAAATTCGAATCAAACTTGAAGAGACTGTCAATCCTAATTTAATTAGGATTTTGGTCTAAGTCTAACATAAATTTTTAACCCAATTAAGTCTTAATTAAATTAGATCTAATCTAAAATTAATTAAGATGTAAATTCAATCTCTCATAAATATTTTAGATCATTGATCAGATCATCATCATCCCCAGAATTAAACCTGAACCTCATGTCTAGTGCTAGCTAGACACAGTCAACTTGTTTAATTCCGTATAACTTCTAACGTAATTCTTAATTAAGCTAATCTATTTTTTCAATCAAGTCACATACTTCTAAATTAAATACATAAACATGGGTCTAAATTGAACACATAGAAATGGGTCAATTCTTTCCTACTTTGTCTGACTTTATGCGTGACTCCATAAGTTCGAACACTAAGCCGATAGCACAGAAAATTATTTCTTGCACTAATCAAAGTTATCATCTAGCAATAGTTTCTAACATTTGGATAGATCAAATGTTTGCAAGACAACACTCAAGATTCATAAAATATGGTTACCGCATAATTCATTCCTTTGATCCTAAATGTTCAGGATGACTTAGTGTTTAACTGTCAACCCTAGATTAGTCATTCACATCATATTTCAATCTTTTTCAAATTCTATGACCCATCACATGGATTACCCCACCGAGGTCTTACTCAATTGAAATATAGTGATGCATCAACTCTCGAAGTATGGAGGGATCAATCCCATCTTAATCCACACATCAACTATCATAAATACTTAACTGTGTCTGGAAATCTTTCATCACTGAATTAAAAATTTAAGTAGTTCGACATCAAAGAACAATGAGTTGCTTGCAAGTCACCATGATGATCTCAGGTCAAAGGGACACTTATGCCTATATTTATCGTGAGCTGCTCTTGACAATGGAGCACTCCACAGGTGAGTTACTTGTTCAATAATAATATACTCTTATATCTCAACTGTATGTCATACCAGTATCTCCATACTCTTTGGTTAAGAGAACAACCAACCTATATGGCACACAATGACCTACACTCGATAAATATCATCGTCCTTTAATGACGTATCATTTGATCATGGATATGTTTAAGAACTATTTGATAAATCTTTCTTTATCAATTATTTTATAGTTCTAGAGACTTCATCACAATATTAAAGTTTAATCAAGAAAGATGTAACCTTGTGATGAAAATGCCAAATAACTTTTATTAATTCAAAGTTTATATATAAATTATAAAGAGCACAATCATCCAAATGATTGGCTTTAGGATATATTTTCTAATAACTCTTACTTGGACTGAAGCCAATCAGTACAGTATCTAATATCCATCTTCGATTTGTGTTCAATAAACTCTTTGATTCTGAAGGCTTTTATAAATAGATTGGCTAAGTTCTTCTTTCTGTCGATCTTCTAGAGATCGATGTCACCTTGATTCATATCTCACAGCCAAGGTGATTGCGATGCAAAGTATGTTTGGTTCTCTAGTGAGACTACTATTCATTAGTCTGAGCCATGACTCCAGTGCTGTCAATACAGTATGACTGAATCATCTTAGAGGGTGCCACTTCAAGCTCGCTGATTAACTTCTACAACCAAACTACTTTTATAGCATTGAACGCCGTAATATACTCTGCCTCACAAATAGAATTGGCTACAGTGAACTGGCTAGAATTTTTTCAACATATCGCTCCTCCAATTAGGGTAAACACATAACCCGACTCTTTTTGGCCATCATTATGATCTGACTGAAATTGAAATCAATATATCTCATAAGTTTTAAGTTAGTATCTCCATAGATTAGACATTGATCCTTTTAGTATTTCTCAAATACTTAAAGGTTGTCTCTACAACCTTTCAATGGTTCTTATCTGGATCAGACTGATACCTACTCACTACCCCTAGTGAGTATACCACATTCGATCTTGTACATATTATGGCGTATATCATAGATCCCACTATCGAAGCATATAGGATTCTACTCATACGTACTCTCTTTTGAGGTGCTGTCAGACAATCCTTCTTGGAGAGAGTAATTCCATGATCTATCAGGAGATAGTCTTTCTTGAAATTTTGAATCATTTCACCACAGTATCTATGTACGTGGATTTGAACGATCCAAGTAACCTTTTAGATCTATCTCTATAGATCTTCATCTTGAGGATATAGGATACTTCTCCCAAATCTTTTATGGAGAACTGTGATGATAGCCACAGCTTTATACTTTATAAAGAAGGAATGTCATTTTGTATTAACAGTATGTCATCCACATAGAGTACAAGAAAGATGACTATAGAAATAATAGTCCACTTATATATGTAGGGTTCTTCTTCATTGTTAATGAAGCTATATGTTCTGATCTTATCAAAATGCATGTTTTAACTCTAAGAGTATTACCACAAGAGAAAATATCTCATCATAGTCAATACTATAATATTGACAATACTCCTTGGTAACCAAACAGATTTTATAGGTCTCCACCTTTCCATCCGTGCTTCTTTTTCTTTTGAAAATTCATCTACACCCTATGAGTTTTATCCTTTTGAGTAGATCAACTAGTGTCCATACACCAATGATCTCTATGGACTTCATCTCGAATTTCATTGCATCAAGCCACTTGTCAGAGTCAAATCTTTACATGGCATCGATGTAGGTGATCAGATCATCATCATTCTCATCTAGTTCAATAGGATCACCATTTCACACCAAAAAATCATAGTATCTATTCGATTGACATGATATTTTACTAGATCTCTTTAAAGGTGCCTCAACAATAGGCTCTAATTGATCTAATCAAATTTGATTCTATAGTTTACTTATTTGTGCTAGTTCTTCTATCTGTCGAACTTCATCAAGCTCAACTTTAGTGGCATCGGTTCCTTCCATAAGGAACTTCTTTTCTAAAAAGAGTGCCCTATTGCTGATGAACATCTTTTGTTCTTCAACATGGTAGAAGTAGTATGCCTTAGACTCCTTAGGGTATCCTACAATTAAGCAATTATCAGACCGAGATCTAAGTTTATCGATCTATAAATATTTTAAATAAATCGAACAACCCCCAATCTTAAGGTAAGAGGGTATCGATCTATGCCTAGTCCATATCTCATATGGAGTTTTTATGATCGATTTGCTTGAAATGTTATTCAGAATATAACAAGCAGTCTCAAGGGCATAACCCCAAAAAGAGATCGATAGACTCACAAATCTCATCATGGACCAAACTATATCTTACAAGATTTGATTTCTCCTCCCAGGAGGTATCCATTATGAGAGAATCTCATTCTCTTCTAGATATATCAAAAATTTATTAGAAAGGTATTTACCTCCTCGATCTGATCGAAGAGTTCTAATATTTTTTTTAGTTTATTTTTCTACTTCACTATAAAATCATTTGAATATTTCAAATGATTTAGACTTGTGCTTTATAAGGTAGGCATACCCATACCTCGATAGATCGTCAATAAATATAATGAAGTAGTTATACCCTCTTCTGGCGTCTATGTTCATAGGTTCACATACATCACTATGCATTAGACCTAGAATATCACTGGCTCGTTCATCCTTTTCAGTAAAAGATGACTTGATCATTTTTTCAAAGAAGACAGGACTGACGGGTTGATAATGATTCACAATTATTGATATTGAGGATTCTCTCTTTAGTTAACTTATTTATCCTACTCTCATTTATATGACTGAGCCTATAATGCCAAAGGTAGGCATCTATGATATTATCTATTCTAGGATGTTTATTCGATGTATACATTATACTAACAGACTTTGATAAATATAAATACCATCTTTTAATTATCCATGCATAATCATGACACTATTCATAATGACATCACAAAAAAATTTTTTGATTAAAAAATTATAGCCATCCTTGGCCAAAAGGCTTATGGAAATAACATTCACAAGTAAAGATAGATAATAATAACAATCATCTAAAACAATGACATTTAAATTGAGAATAAGCTGAACTTTTTTTATAGCTAAAACTGGAACAGCTCCTCCATCCCTAACATTCAGGAATCGTTCCCTCTTCTCAAATTTTTTAATAACCTAAAGTCTCTGCAATAATTTATAGATATGAATCGAACTTTCGATATCCAATACCCAGATAGTAACATCACAGATAGAAAAATTATAAGGTGTTATCATATAAATACCTTATCTAGTAATCTTTTGCTGATTTCTCTTCCTAGACCTATTCGGATCAAGAAAAACTAGACATAGAGGATAATTCCTCTTTTAGTCCCCAACTTCTTACAAAAGAAGCATTCTGCTTGACTCTAGTCTGCCTTAGACTGATTAGTTCTATTAGGCTTGAAAGTCCTAGTATGATACCACTACACCATACTTATCTTTCCTCACTCAGAGGATTGATGCCTTGTTGAGGATAAATCCTCAAGTGTGTCAGAGGACTTGTTCAACCTTTGAAGTATTTCATTTGATTAAGCATCAGTGAATTTATAAGTAAATTCATCATTTATAGCAGCCCTCATTATACAACGTACTGTCATACAGTCATTGAGCCACTTCTAATAAGTGTCTCTAACTATCACATCAGCATTGAGAGTTGGTACTTCAGGTGCTGGATCCATAATCACATATAGGATCTTTTTGTGCTCAAGAACTATTCTCAACTTTGGATACCAGTTATTGAAATTTGGACCTATAAGCTTGTCACTGTCTAATAGTGAGCAGAGCGATAAATTACTAGCTATCATTGAAAAGAAAATAATAAGACCTATTAGTATATGAATTGTTTAAGTCTAAAAATTTGAACTTTAGTCTGAAGATCTTCTCACTATTTTATTTGAATTGATAGCCGCTACCTCTAATTTTAAAAATTATCTTAATTTCTTAATAGATATTAGAATGCACACAGACTGCACACGGACCTGACCTTGGTCAGCCAACCCATGTGCATCTATAGGTAGATTCTTAACCAATTATTTCTCCAAACAACTTCTAGTAATTAATTTTACCCCAAATTTTTTTTCAATTAGCTTTTGTCATCTCTGTAAATCTTGATTAGATCCAACCATTAACATGACTATACTCAGCTCATCTAACCAACAAATGATTAAGTCTGACTTTGATCGGCCAACCTAACCACCCATCAGAGAGACACACGACTGAGTTATTATATTATGAATGATAATTCCAATAGTAGATAAGCACTAGACTTTTGGACCTCCAATGATTATCAGACTAATGGACCCATTATCACCCAACTTAATGAAAAGCTATTATCTAGTTATCTCCATAACTAGCTTATTTTATGGATCTAATAATAGAAAGAAAACTGGCAGTGCAAAGCAAGCATTTTTAGAATTTTTGCACAGCAGAAGATAGTAGATTAAATATCTTAATCTTCTACACATACTTTAGATCAGATCTAAACTACCTTTTAAGGATCTATGACATAAAATTTTGCATACAAAAAATCTAATATAAAGAAAAACTGCATTGATTACATCGATGCCTTAGATCAGATATAACCGTTAGATCTAATCAGATGAGTTCAGAACTCATTACCTTTACATGGATCGATGATCACTACTACTAATAGACATGGTATGAGGTTCTTCCTAATATCTAGTAACCACACAGCTCGTCTACCCTCTACAAGTCATCCACTCGAAGTCATGATCGGATTGTCCTTCTTGAGTGTGCTAGCTCACGCTGAAGGCTGTGGATGACTGATTTAAGCTCCTTCCTTTAGATCACTCAGACTCTTCTAGATCAGAAGATGGAGCTATATGAGGAGGTGGTGGTGTGGAAGATTGAAACAAGACACTCTTATATTTTTTCCTCACACAAAACCTAGAGCCAAAACCCTAGACCCACCCTAGACCTCATGCTCAAAGAGGAAGGACTCTTTCTCTATTTCTCATGCACAGAATCCTGCCCCCTCTCTATTTCACACCCACACTATCTCAGAAGAAAATTTTCATGGTAAAAACCAATCCCTTTATCGCACAAAAGGGAAAAGAATTTAAGGTGGTGTGGAGATGGGATAGGATAAGGATGAGGTGGTTCAAATTAGTTCGAATTCAAACCATTTTGAATTCAAATCAAAATCACTTCATTCTTATCCAAGTGGGGTGTTAGAAGAGCTGAGGCATGAGATATTTCTCATGCCATTTCCTTCTCAAATCATTGCACAAAACTCAGGCTTCCAAAGGTGATGGCACCAAGGTAAGGATAAGGATAAGTTTTAGTTTGTTTTCAAGTCAAATTCAAACACTTTGAATTCAAATGATTAATCACATTTATCCTCATCCAAATGGAACCAGAGAAGGGACAACAAAACCTTCTGGGCATGAGAAAAAAATTTAGGTAAGAATTTTTCTTGCATGAAGAAAAAAATGGCGCAGAGAAGAGGTGGTGCAGGGTTGTTTCAATTCGAATTCAAATTTGAATCTTTATCCAATTAGATTCTTAACCCAACCAAATTAGATTAGGCCCAATTAGACCAGTGAACTAATCCAATTAGGTAATAAATAGCTTCAATTAAATCCTAATTAAATCAAAAATTAATCGTGCTTAAGATCTGATCAAATCAGGAATCGAACACCCTTAGTGATTAGATTATCTTATAACATAATCAGAACAAACTAAATTGAATCTAAATTAATTAGATTTGATCCAAACCTCAATGCTCAATCAAATTGAGCTAATTATCAATCTAATCACTAATCAATCCTCCTATAATTCATCAACAATTAGCGAATTAATTTATTATAATTTTTGCACAAGGTTAATTATCAATCAGATTGACGATTATATCCTAGAATAATTTTTAATCATCGATCAGCCACATGATCAGTGAGAGACTTCTTTTGAGTGTGATATTTGCACAACAATTCCTCTCCCCAGTGATATATTTTTTTTAAACACTCTGAGGGCCTGTCAGGTTTTGAACCTGCAACCTTGCTCTGATACCATATGTTAGGATCATAGCCCTAACTAACTTTTCAAAAGGCAAATACCCATTAGGAGGTGGGATTTATTAGCCTTTATCCATTAGGCACAGGAGCTTCACACCTAAGTTGACCCGCATCAAGTTAGATTACTCTCAATCAGCAGGCTGGGCGGTTAGATCCATTTAATCTTACCAGTCAGGCACAAGTCGATCCTCCTTATCGACTCCCATAATTGTTGTCAATACATCAGCCACTTTTGACTACCAACCCCAGCCTGAGTCTTATCAAACATCTTTAGCTACCATCTTCTTCTAGAGTCTCACTGAGTCCTCTTCGACTATCTCACCAAATTCTCTCGTCTACCATCCTCTCCCAGAGTCTCATCGAGTCTTCTTCGGCTACCAACCTTTCCTTGGGTCTTACCAAATGTGCATTAAAATTTTGCACAACATATATCAAATCTAAAATAAAATTTTTTAACTCTTTTTATTATTCATCTTTATGAAAAAGATCATGCAGCACCCCTACATGCCATAGGAGAATCCCATTGAATGGAAGGAGAGGGTCATAAAATTTTACTTTCTCCTATGATCGAATAGCTATGGAGATCTATCCAATTCAATTAATACACTGCTCAGATTCAAAATTAATTATTTAGATCTAATTTAAATAACTAAAATAAAATTAAAATTAGATTATATGAAAAATACTAATGTCAAAAGTAACAAAGCTCTGATACTATTTGGAAGAAAACCAACAGTTCAAAGCATGTATTTTTAAACTTTTTGCATAGTAGAGGATAGTAGATTAAATATTTATATATACTTTAGATCATATCTAAACTATCTTTTAAAGATCTATGATATGAAATTTTGCATACAAAAATTTGATATAAAAAAAACTGCATCGATCACATCGTTGCTCTGGATCAGATCTAACCATTCGATCTAATCAAATGAGTTCAAAACTCATTACCTTTGCATGGATTGATGATTGCTGCTACTGATAGGTATGGTATGAGATTTTTTCTAATGTTGAGCAGCCACACAGCTCGTTCGATCTCTACAGATCATCCACTCGAAGCCCTAATTGGATCATCCTTCTCGGGAGTGCTAGCTCACACCGAAGGCTTTGGATGGCTGATTTAAGCTTCTTCCTTTGGATCATCCGAACTCTTCTAGATTAGAAGATGGAGCTATATGAGGATGTGGTGGTGTGGGAGATTAGAACAAGATACTCTTGTATTTTTTTCTCACATAAAATCTAGAGCCAAAACCCAAGAACTTACACCCATAGAGGAAAAACTCTTCTTTTATTTCTGACATACAGAAGCCTGAAAGAATAATACCCTACAAGCCAATCACATATGGGATACGATAGGATATTTTTTATAATTTATCTTCTAGACTCATGTAATTGATATTAATTTTATTAATAAAATAAGTATTTTTGATTTATTATATGCTGCATCTTTTTGTTCTTAAGATTATAATGAACCCCATAGATTCGGGTAATGATCTTAGGGATATGATGAGATCATGCTAGTCAGACCTAAATTTTTAATAGCCATGATCAAAATATTCTCAATCGTTGGTTCATTGAGTCAAAGATCAATGATATCGAAAAGACTGGTATGTCCTATGTATGCTCAGAAATGAGGGTAGTTGATCTCACAACCACTTGTGTGGTGACACTAATATAAGGATATGAGTGCTCATTAGAGAATGAGTTCACTGAATAGACCTATGAGAGAATATCAGATAGAGTCTTATTTATATGTTAGTTGATGATTCTCTAGTGGGAGTAGTGTAAGTGATCCTTTGATCTAAGATCGCTATGATACCTTGTGTACATGAATTCATATTTTGATTCACTTCCTAACTTGATTTTTTGATCCTTGTATGGGATGTTCAAGATATGGTGAAGTGTGCATGAAGGTTGTGAGTGATCAATGAGAGATCAGTCACTCCTAGAAAATATCTTATGTGACCTCATAGGTCGATGATTTTAAAAGTCTTTGGCCAAAATATGATGATAATTAGAAAAGAGTTTCTAATATATCATCAACTGAATCATCATCTTCTAATCGAGATACATAATGATAAGTGATTGGGTTTGACATATTTTCATACCCACAGCTCATCTACGATGTTATTTAACTGAAGGATTAAATTACAAGATAACTTACCACTAAAAGATATTTTGATAATTTTTATTAAAATTTTAAATCTTTCGGATAGTCATGATATATTGCTAGATATCAGTCTTGACTTGTAAACTCATCAGAATTAAAAGAGTTTAATTTAAAAATCAATTAGGAAGAGTCCTAGTTGATTAGGACTCTTTGGGTGACCTAATCTGATCGGATTAGGATTATGTCGAAAGTCTGGATCCATGTTGGTTAGATTTGAAACCCTATAGGTCACACATTTTAAAATTTGATATTGAACTAATTTAATTAGAATTTAATATAAATTCTAAAGGTTAATTTGATATGCTATCACATTATATTAACCTAAGTTCCTAAATTGGTTTAGATCAAAGTGTTTGAGCTAACCTAGACCAGTTATCTTTGACCTTATGGGATTGGGTCTATCTTGATTGGATTCTTATCCAACTTGAAATAATTTTAAGTGGAGAAGGACTCCTCTGTACCCACCAGATGTCATGCCAAAAATAAATGCTGCCCCACTCTTTTTAGCATGTGAAGATGGAGAGTCCTTCTTAAAGAAGACTCTTATCTTAACATGTTGCCTTAATTACTCAACCAGAATTCTTTTGATTTGTCGCTAATTTAAGATAGAACTTTTATGGCATGTAGAAGAAGGAGAGTCCTTCTGTGTGAAGGCTCTCTTGCATCAAAAATTCCTCATGGTGAATTTATTCACCATGTGAGAAAGTGGAGCGCCAAAGGTTGGCACCCCTTGGTCCTTCTCACGTCTCTTGGTCCCTTATTTAAATGGGATGTCCCATATGGCCCATGTGCTAGGTTTCTAGGTGAAAACCAGATATAAGAGGCATGTAAATCAGTAAAAAATTTTAGAAAAAATCTGAGAAAAGGGCAAGAAAAAATTGAGAGGCAAAAGTTGTAAGAAGAATGGTGAGAGAATTAGCAAGTGTTGCTAGTGTACCTTAGGGTTTGGTTTTTCCATATGTTGGAGTCAAAAATTAAATCTTAGGTTGTGAGACATCTGAAGAGTATCTTTTTGGCATGATTCTGGTTGTAAGATTGGAGATGACTGGGCTTTGGCGTGATCGTTCCTTGAGTTCGAAGCTGACAGTATTCTTGAGAAGACAAGGCTACGGTGCTGCACCGATTAGGAAGGATCTTGGCCAACTTTCATATGAATCATTGTTGGAGGGCTTTTACTTTGGAGTCTCATAGAGATTAACAATGTGCCACATTATCTTTTTGGTGAAAGTAAAAATTCTGTCCCTTTTGCATGCTTGGTTTTGTTTTGATCAACATCGGCAAGGTGATTCTAGGGTTTGGATTTCGGCTCAATAGTTTTAATTATTAAACCTATTGACTTGTTTAGTTTTAAAATTTTAAAAATTATTTTTTACTATGTGATCGAATTTCAATAGTGGTATCAGAGCCATTCTTGTCTGATTCGATCAAACAAATGTAAAGTAGTAGCATAGAATTATTCTTGTTCATATATTTTCAAATATTTTGCATCGATTTTTAGCATCGATCTTTAAAATTAAAAATTATTTTTGACTTTATAAGTGTCATGATTTTAAATTTTAGTTATTAAAATTATAAATTTTTGATAATTTGAAATTTATATTATCATGGTAGTGTGATGCTTAAATCGATTCATGGTTAAGGGAGTTATGCATGCTTAATATGATTAGGGGTTGCTTTATTATTTCAATTTTACTTATCATATGTTATGACTTCAATTGCACCCTTATATGATTTTTGGTATGATTATATGATTGCTGTTATGATTTGTGATTACTTGCTGAATTGCATAATATGTATAGCACATTTTATGTAGTTGTAGTTAGGATGTGCCAAGACTAGTTCAAAGATCCTTTTAAAAATTATATTAAGTTGTAATGTCAGGATTCATTTTCAATTCAAATATTAAATTCATTTGATCAATTGGTATCGAAGAAAGTGTGAAAGATGATTTTCTAATTAGGTTCGTATGCTAGCCTGACCAACTTTATTGGTATCTAAAAAAAGCTACGGAGAGCCTCTCACCTACTGATCTGGCTAATTTGATCTTATTAAATTTCAGACTTAGATTGATTAGTGATGTAGACATTACAAGGGCCTTCTTTTAAACTTGGTCAATAGAGTATATCAAGATCTTAGTGAGCTTGTTGTGCTATCCACAAGGCTTTCTATAGAAATTAATATAATGTTGGCTTAGTGCATATAGATACTTATGGCATATTTGAATAGTGTTACTTTGTTATGTTATCCACAAGGGCAATATTATTTTGAGTATGACCATATAGGATTGAAGGATTAACTTAACCAGAACACTATAGTTTGTTGTGCTATCCACAAGACTATATATGATCTAGAGGCAAGAGAAAAAAATATTGAGAATTGTATAAGTATAATTGGAAAAGAGTTACCTACTTTTGAACTCATGAATACTTATTGTGCTATCCACAAGGTGTTGTGAGGAATAAGGATCTCAACCTCACTAAGAAACATTAGTATGTTTCTCGATTTTCATACTTGAGGGCTATGAAGTTCGATAAAATAGTGGGAGACATAATTTGATAAAAATCCTAATCTAGTTATGAATATCATCATGAGTTGTCTGCTTATATTATATTCTTGTTATTATAGATTAATTACACATATGGCATCCTCACTATCACTTAGAGGCATACTAGATGCAAATAAATTGATCGGACCAAATTACGTCGACTGGTTAAGAAACTTGAGAATAGTTTTCACTCAGAAAAAAGTCTTCTATATTCTGGATACACTTACACTGGATTCACTTGGGAAAGATGCTTCTGAGGAGGAAAGGGCCACATACAAGATTTGGAAAGAGGATAGTGTGACTGTCAAATACATCATGCTTGCCTCTATGAGCAACGAGCTTCAGAGGAAGCATGAGGACATGGACATTCCCTTTATACTCCTTAATCTTATGAAGTTATATGGGAAATAAAGTCAAACTGCTTGATATGAGATATTAAAATAATTATTCCATACCTGCATGACTGCAGGTATCTTCGTGCAAACGCATGTTCTGAAGATGATTGATTTGATTACTTATCTGGGATAACTGGGCTTTACTATAGATGGTGAACTGAGCTAGAATTTGATCTCACAATCTCTTTCGGACTCTTTTTCTCAGTTTGTTATGAATTACCATATGAACAAACTGAACATCAGTCTGTCAGAACTACTGAACATGTTGAACATAGCAGAGAACCATTTCAAGGGCAAAAAGGCTTTGATACTTCTTGTCGATAAGATCAACAAGAAGAAAGGCAAGAAGGATTCTAAGAAAAAGATGAACCCTAAGGCTGACATCTTCAAGAAGAAGGCGAAGAAGATCTCCGTCAAAAGTATTTGATATTATCGTGGCAAGGAGGGCCACTGGAAGAGGAATTGCAAGGAATACCTTGCAACCATAAAATCGGCAAACATTGCTAAAGATTTGTATATGATACAAACTAACTTATCATTAAGTACTTTATTTTTAGATTCTTGAGTATTAGATACTGCCTGTGGTTCACACCTTTGTAAATCATTGTAAGATCTACAGAAATAAAGAGTCCAAATAAAGGTGACTTCGAGCTATTCGACACTGGTGGAGAGTCCATTCAGACCAAAGTCATAGGAATCAAGGTTTTGAAATTATCTTCAGGCAAAATTTTGAAACTAAAGATCTGTTATTATATTATTAATATTGTTAAAAATATTATTTTTGTACCATTGATATGGGAACAAAATTTTGAAAAAAAAGCAAAGAACAATGGTTGTTCTGTATATTTTTCTAACAAATATTATGGAAGTGCTTATATTGATAATGGTCTTTTGTTTCTTTTACTTAATGATAATGTACTTCATATTGATAATATAAAGAAAAGAAAGAGAAAGGATGTAAATGTTAGATACCTCTTGCATTGCCGACTTGGCCATATAAATGAGTCAAGAATTAACAAGTTATACAAAGATAAATTCTTTGATCCTTATAATTTTGAATCATATGGAACTTGTGAATTTTATCTCATGAAAAAAATGACCAAGACTTCATTTACTGGACATGGAGAAAGGTTGAGTGACATATTGGACCTTGTACATACTGATGTTTGTGGTCCAATGTCAACTCAAGTCAGAGATGGATACTCTTATTTCATCACATTTACTTATGATAGATCTAGGTTTGGATATGTGTATTTAATGAAATACAAATCTGAAACCTTTGACAAATTTAAAAAGTATCAAAGAATAGTTGAGAAACAAACTGATAAAAATATTAAAGCTCTTCGATCTGATTGAGGAAGAGAATACTTGTTTAGTGAGTTTCTTGATTATTTAAAACAAAATAGAATACTCTCTCAATGGACACCTCCTTATACTCCATAATTAAATGAAATTATAGAAAGGAGGAATCACACCTTATTAGATATGGTGCGGTCCATGATGTGTTTCATGGATCTTTCGATATTTTTTTGGAGATATGCTCTCGAGGCCGCAGCATATGTCTTAAATAAAGTGCCTTCTAAATCTATTTCTAGCACTCCATATGAGATATGAAAAGAAAAAAGATCCAGTCTCAAGCATCTTAAGATTTGAAGTTGCCCAGTTTATGTAAAAAATATTAATGGACATAAGCTGGATACTAGATCAAAAAAATACAGATTTGTGGGTTATTCTAAGGAGAGTATAGGATACTACTTCTACAATCCTACTCAACAAAAGGTATTTGTTGATAAGCATACTATTTTCTTGGAGAAAGAGTTTATCCAAGAAGGAGGTAGTGGGAGGTCTGTTGAACTTGTGAAAGTTCAAAACTTAGAACCTATCCAAGATTCACAAACTATTTCTCAACCAGATGTGCCCATTATTGAGGCACAGTCACTACACACACCTCCTCTCCGAAGGTCAAGTAGAGTACGTAATGTACCATTCAGATATGGATTTATTATTAAGAATGATAATGCATCTCACATTATTGAGAATGATGATCTCATGATCTATTCGGAAGTTGTCATGAGTAGTGACTCTGACAAATGGCTCAATACCATGAAATTGAAAATAGACTCCATGTATACCAATCAAGTTTGGATTTTGGTTGATGCACCTGAGGGTGTGACCCCAATAGGCTGCAAATGGATCTTCAAAAGAAAGATTGGAGTAAATAGCCAGGTAGAGACCTATAAGGCTAGGCAGGTGGTAAAAGATTTCAGATAAAAACAAAGTGTTGATTATTAAGAAACCTTTTCGCCAGTAGCCATGCTCAAGTCTATTTGAATAATGCTTGTTATTGCAGCATACCATAACTATGAGATCTGGCAGATGGATGTCAAGACTACCTTCTTCAATGAAAATCTTGAGGAAGAAGTCTATATGACTCATCAGAGAAATTTGTCTCTAGTAGGAGAGCAAATCAAGTATGCAACCTGAATAGATCCATTTATAGATTAAAACAGGCATCGAGGAGCTGGAACATCCATTTTGATGAGACAGTCAAATTATTTGGCTTTATCAAAAATATGGATGAGCCTTGTATGTACATGAAGACTAGTGAAAGTGCTGTTATCTTTTTGATCTTGTATGTGGATGACATACTGCTCATTGAGAATGATATTCTGATGTTGCAATCTGTCAAGACATGGCTATCACAAAAGTTTTTCATGAAAAACTTGGGTGAAGCATCCTATATACTTGGTATAAAGATCTATAGGGATAGATCAAAAAGGATGCTAGGCTTGTCCCAATCTGGGTACATTGACCTTATGTTGAAGAGGTTCAACATGAAAGAAAGTAAAAGAAGTTACTTGCCCATAGGTCATGGCATACAACTCTCTAAGAAGATGTCTCTTAAGACATCGAAAGAGAAAAATAGAATGAGTTCTATTCCTTATGCTTCGGCTATAGGATCAATTATGTATACTATGTTATGTATCAGGCCTGATGTGGTTTATGTCTTGAGCATTGTAAGCATATTTCAGGCTGATCCCGGAGAGGATCATTGAAAAGCTGTGAAAAATATACTCAAGTACTTGAGAAGGACTAGAGATATTTTTTTAATATATGGTGGATCTGATTTAAAACTGAAAGATTATACTGATTTTAGTTTTTAATCTGATTCGGATGATAGCAAATTTATATCTGAATATGTGTTCACTCTGTATGGTGGTGCAGTAAGTTGGAAGAGTTATAAACAGCAAATTATTGCTGACTCGATCACTGAGACTGAGTATATTGCTGCTAGTGAGGCTGTTAAGGTGGTCGTCTGGATGAAGAAATTTATCTCAGAATTGGGTGTGGTTTCAGAGATTGAAGAACCAGTGCCTCTTTATTGTGATAATATTGGGATAGTTGCTAAAGTCAAAGAACCAAGGTCTCATCATAAATCTAAGTATATCCTAAAATGGTTCCACCTCATTCGAAAGATAGTCAAAAGATGCGATGTGATCATAGAGCGAGTTGACATCAAAAATAATATAGTGGATCCATTCACTAAGACCTTATCAATACAGCAGTTTGATCGCCACCTTAATAGCATGGGCATCAAGTATAGGGGCGATTGGCTTTAGTGCAAGTGAGAGATTGAAAGAATAATGCTCTACAAGCTAATCGCATACGGAATATGATATGGTATTTTTTATAATTTATCTTTCAAAATCATATAATTGATATTAATTTTATTAATAAAATAGGTATTTTTGATTCATTATATACTGCATCATTTTGTTCTTAAGGTTATAATGAACCTTATAGATCCGAACAATGATTTTAGGATCGTGATAAGATCATGCCAGTGAGATCTAAATCTTTAATAGTCAAGATTTAAAATATTCTCAGTCATTGGTTCATTGAGTCAGAGATCAATGATACCGAAAAGACTGACATGTCCTATGTATGCTCAGAAATGAGGATGATTGATTTCACAACCACTTGTGTGGTGACACTAATATAAGGATATGAGTGCTTATTAGAGAATGAGTTCACTGAATAGACTTGTGAGAGAATATCAGATAGAGTCTTGTTTACATGTCAGCTGATGATTCTCTAGTGAGAGTAGTATAAGTGATTCTTTGATCTAAGATCGCCATGGTACCTTGTGTACATGAATCCATATTTTGGTTCGCTTCCTAACTTAGTTTTTTGATCCTTGTATGAGGTGTCCTGGATGTGGTGAAGTATGCATAGAGGTTATGAGTGACCAATAAGAGATCAGTCACTTCTAATAAGGAGAGCGAACATCCTATGTGATCTCATAGGTCGATGATTATGGAAGTCTTTGGCCAAAATAAGATGATAATTAGAAAAGAATTTCTAATATATCATCAACTGAATCATCACCTTCTGATTGAGATATATAATGATAAGTGATTAGGTTTGACATATTTTTATACCCACAGCTCATTTGGAATGTTGTTTGACTGAAAGATTAAATTACATGGTAACTTACTACTAAAGGGTATTTTGATATTTTTTTATCAAAATTCTAAATCTTTCTAGTCATAACATATTGCTAGACATCAATCTTGACTTATGAACTCATCAGAATGAAAAGAGTTTAATTCAAAAATTAATTAGAAAGAGACTTAGTTGATTGAGACTCTTCGGATGACCTAATCTGATTACATTAGGGTTACGTCGAAAGTCTGGATCCACTGCTAGCTAGATTTGGAATCAAATGGATAACATTCTTTGGGATTTGACTTTGGTCTAATTTAATTAGAATTTAATATAAATTTTAAGGGTTAATTTAATATGCTAGCACATTGCATTAACTCAAGTTTTTAAATTGGTTTAGATCAAAGTGTTTGAGCTAACCTGGACCAGTTGTCTTTGACCTAATAGTATTGGGTCTATCTTGATTGGATTCTTTGTTAGGATGCGTAGGCGATTTTATGCATGTATTTCGAATTTTTTTGAAAAAAATTATAGTAAAAGATAATTAGATTAATTAAATTAATCTAATATATATATAATCTAGTCATCAAATCAACCTACTTTAAGATCTATGACATATTATATTACATATAAAATCTGAAATAATCTAAAGATAAAATCAGCATGCATGCATATGAGCAGTAGATCACATCAACTTCTAATCTGAGTTCAGAACTCCATATCTGATCATGGATCAACAATCTCTATTGTTGAGAGATATGATGGAGAGGATCCTTACTGGTTGGTCATAGCTCACATGCATCCGGCCTTTGCAAAAAATTCACTCGAAGCCTCGATCTGATCGGTCTTCTCGGGAGTGTTAGCTCACGTGAAGACTTTCTTGTTGACTGATCTAGATCCTTTTTTCAAATCTCTAAAATCTTTTTAGGGTTGAAGATGAACTTCTGAAGGAGATGAAGAGGTAGAAGAAAGATAGAGAAGAAAATAATTTTTTTCTAATTTATTTCCTCCTCCCAAACCCTTAGAACCAAAAATTTGAAATTCATATTTTTGTGCATACCCCAAGAGAGAGGATCCTTCTCTCTATTTTTCACATTATGAACCATGCCCAAACTTCTATCACGTGAAGAGCTCTCTTCTAAAATCTTGCACACATGAAAAAAACTACAAAATCCCCTTTTATATGTGTGTAAGAAAGTGGGGTGAAGAGTCCTAATGATCCTAGACTCTTACAGGATTCTGCCTCCCTTCACAATTCTATATCCAAAAATATGCCAAGAAAATATGGGTCACCCCTCTCCATATTTCTTCATAATAAATCAATTCTTTAACTAATCTTTCATAAAAAATCTCCTCAAAATATTACACATATAAGGAAAAAGAAATTTATTGGCATGAAGAGGTTGATCTGGATGAGAACAGATTCTCCTAATAAGAAATATTTTGAAATCCAATTTTAGAATTTTTTTTATCAAAACTAAATCAAATTTAGGTGTGAGATAGATAAGAAAAAGGACTCTTTGGTGTGAAAAAAATTTATAGAAAATAGTTTTGTCTGTGGAGATATATGGCATGCAATCTAGATTGGCATAGGGAGAAGAGTCCTATTCCAATAAGGACTCTTAATTTCCTTATCTGAATCCAAACCAAATCACATCTGGTTTAGCCCAAATAAAATATATAAAACTTAATCTAATTAGATTTATAAATTTTTAATCAAATTTTAATCAAATTAAGAATTGATTGAACCAAAGTCCTGATCAAATCAGGGATAATTCTCTCTTAGCGATTAAATCATCTCATAACTTAATCAGGTCAAACCTAATTGAATCAAATTCAATTAGATTTTATTTACTTCTCTTTGCTCAATCAAATTAAGATAATCAATAATCTAATTACTAATTAATCTTTTTTTAATTTTTTAACACTTGATAAATTAATTTATTATAATTTTTGTATAAGATTAATCATCAATTGAATTGACGATTAAGCCCTTGAACGATTCTCAATCGTTGATCAGCCACATGATCAGTCAGAAACTTCTTTTGAGGGTGACCCCATAGGTTTGAACCTAAGTCGGTAGCACTAAAATAACTTTTTGAATAGGTTTGAACCTAAGTCGGTAGCACTAAAATAACTTTTTGAATCAATCGATGTAACCATCTAGCAATGATGACCTGACATCCGGATAGATCGAATGATGGCGAAGCAACATTCAAGAACCTATTGGCATATGGTTACCGTATAATTTATCCTTTTGACCCTAATGCTCGAGGATGACCTAAGATTTAACTATCAATCCTAGATAAGTCATCCATATTATATTTCAATCTTTTTTGAATCCATCACATAGATTATTCGGATCCAGATTTTGCTAAATTAAAATACACTGATGCATATCTCCTACTAATTCAAAGAGATCAATCCCATCTTGACTCACGCATCGACTTGACAAGTACTTGACTGTATCTAAAAACTTTTCATCACTGAATTAAAAACTCAGTTAGTTTGGCACTAAAGTACAGTGAGTTGCTTGCAAGTCACCGTGGTGATCTCAGGTCGGAGGGATACTTATACCCATACCCTTTGCGAGCGACCTTTGATAGCAGAGTGCTCTACAGTTAGTCACGTTCAGTGACAGTATACTCCTACATCTCACCTGCATACCATACCAATATCTTCATACCATTTGATTATGAAGATAACCAACGCATATGGCACACAACGATCTACACTTGATATTGCTATCGTCCTAGTAATAGTGTATCATTTGGTTTTGAACCAATTTAAGGACTCTGCGATAAATCCTCCTTTATTGATCAAAGTAGTCCTAAGGATTTCATCACAATATAAAAATTTATTAAAAAATATATTTTTATGATAAAAAATAGTAAATAACTTTTATTATTTATCAATTCATATATATTTATAATTAGCACAATTATCAAACGATTGGCTTTAGGACACAATTTCCAACAACTCCCACTTAGACTAAAGCCAATAAGTATAGTATTACATACCTATCTTTGATTTATCATCTTAGAACTCCTAGATATCGATGCTTTAGTAAATGGATTAGTCACATTCTCTTTTTTATCAATCTTCTAAAGATTGACGTCACCTTAACAGATTTTTTTTGAATAAGGTGGTAGCGATGCAAAATGCCTGATAAGCTAATGGGACTTCAGCTCCTTAGCATGAGCTATGGCTCTGATGCTGTACAATACAACAGGACCATTATCGAAGGGTGCCACTCCTAGCTTGCCAGTGAACCTGTACAATCACATAGTTTCTTTGTAAGCGTCGAATGCTGCAATACATTCTGCCTCGTAATTTGAATTGGCTATATTGCTCTACTTGGAACCATTCTAGCAAATTGCTTCATTATTTAGGATAAGGATGTATTCCGACACATTCTTGCTATGATTATGTCCAATTAAAAATTGGAGTCATACTCTACATGTTTTAAGTCAAATTCTCCATAACCGAATCATCAGTCCTTAATATTTCTCAAATACTTAAAGATGACCTTCCAGTGATTCTCATCCAGATCTTTTAAGTATCCGCTCACTATCCTAGTGAGTATACCATATCCAGTCTCATACATGGTGTACATGATAGAACAAATTTTACTCATAAATACCCTATGTATGTTAGACTGGAAAAACTCAAGTAGCCTCTTAGATCTATCTCTATAGATCTTCATCACTAGGATGAGAGATATTTTTCTGAAAGTCCTTTATGGAGAATAATAATAACAGTGAAATCTTTATTTTCTATAATGTAAGGAATGTCATTCCTGATTAAGAGAATTTTATTTATATACAGGATAAGAAATATGCTCATAAAACTATTAACCCATTTGTATTTGCACGGTTCTTCTTCGTTCTCAATGAAGCCATGCATTTTGATCACTTATCAAAATGCATGTTTCAACTCCAAAATATATAGCATTGCCACAAGAGAAAATATCTTATTATGGTCAATACCATAATGTTGACAATATCCTTAGGCAACCAGACGAGCTTTTTAGGTCTCCACCTTCTCGTCTGTGCTACTCTGATCCTATTGAAAATCCACTTACACTCTATGGGCTTTATCCTTTGAGTGAATTAATGAGTGTCCATACATCGTTGACCTTCATGGACTCCATTTTAGACCTATGGCTCCAAACCATTCATCAGAGTCGAACCTTTGCATGGCATCCATGTAGGTGATCAAATCTTTGTTGTTCTCATCAAGCTCAATAGGATCACATCTCAGAACTAGAAATCAAAATATCTATCTGACAGATACGGTACTCTACCAGATCTCCTTCATGGTGCCTCTACAATGGATTCCAAGTTTGATCTAATCAAATTTGGTTCTACTGGTTCACCAGATTATTTCGATTCTTCTATCTGTCGAACTTCATAAGTTCTATATTAAAGGCATCAGTACCTTCACCAACATACTCTTTTTCTAAAAGAAATACCGAACAACTCTTGTTGTTTAGCATGGTAGAAGTTATATCCCTTAGATTCTTTAGGGTATCCTATAAAATAATACATATAGGATTAGGATTCAAGCTAATCGATCTGTAAATGCTTGACATAAACTAAACACTCCCAAACCCCAAGGTAAGAAAGTATTAGCTTATGCCAAGTCCATATCTCATGTGGAGTCTTTGCAACTGATTAATTTAGAATTCAATTCAGAACATAACAAATAATCTTAAGAGCATAACCTCAAATGAAGATTGACAGACTTGTAAACTCTATCATGGATCGAACTATGTCTAACAAAGTTGATTCCAATAGGAGAGAATCCTATTCTTTTCTAGATATGTCAAAACTTACTTGAAATGCATTCTCCTCTTCGGTCTGATCGAAGAATTTTAATGCTCTTTGAAGTTTGTTTCTATATCTTATTATGGACTTATTTGAATATTTTAAATAATCTAAATTTATGAAAAATATATTCATAGATCCAATACATCAATTTGTATAAATTCAAAACATCTTTGGCTCGTTCACCTTTTCTAACAAAAAGTGATTTGGTCATCTTACTAAAGAGATAGGATTGACAGGTTGACAATAATTCATAATCATTGACCTCAAGAATTATCTCCTATTGATTCTATTCTTATTTATATGACCAAGCTTAAATTGCCAAAAATAGACTTTCATGATATTATCTATTTTAGGGAGTTTGTTTGATTGTGTACAATATACTAACAGGCTGTGACTATTCATAAATATTATTTCTCAGTTATCCACATAATTTTGACATCATTTATAATGATATCACAAAATCATTAGACAATAGTGACAATCACTAAAATGATATTCTTAGAATTGAAAATAGGCTCGATGATTTCTAAAACTAAGATTGGAATATAACTTCCATCTCCATCGTTCAGAAATTTCTTGTTGTTTTTAATTTTTCTACTAACCTGAAGTCATTGCAATAATTTGTATAGACTTCTAATATCCAATACCCAAGTAGTAGTGTCATAGATAGAAAACTTATAAGGTGTTATCATATAAGTATCTTGTTCAGCAATCTTTTACTGATTTCTCTTTCTTAGCCTGTTCGGATCAAGAGACTCTGCCAGATCAGATTAACCTTAGACTCTTTTATCAGTTCAGACTCATTAGCCCAAGCACGACTCTTTTGCATCTTTTTTTTTTTTCAAAAATTATTATCCCACTGAAGATACATCTTCAGAGGTGCAAAAGAACTCTTTCAATATTTGAAAGATTTTCTCCCACTGAGTATCATCAAATTTTCAACTAAATTCATATTTTTCACTTCTCTCAAAAACATCACATGGTGATTTGATCATGTGGCCACTTCTGATAAGTATCTTTGATCACATCATATATGTTGGATGTGGGAACTTCAGGTACTAGATCCATAATCATATTTAGGATCCATTCATGCTTTAGAACTATTTGCAACTTCTGATACCAATTATCAAAGTTGGACCCCATAAATCAGTCACTATCAAATAGTGAATGGAGTAACGGACATCTAGTCATAACTGAAAGAAAAACACAAGATCTCTATATTTATGAATTGATTAAGCCTAAAGACTTGAATTTTAGTCTAAAGGTTCTCTCACTATTTTAGTCAAATTAGTAGCCTCTACCTCCAATCTTAAAAATTATCTTAACTCTTTAGTGAGTACTAGAATCCACACAGACTGCATACAAGCCTGAGGATGGCTCAATCAATCCATATGCATCTATGGGTAGGTTCTCAGCCAATTATTTCTTCAAATAATTTTTAGTAATTAATTTTACCTTAGATTTTATTTTAGTAGGCGATGGGCCTCCACTAAAAGTTTCAATTAGGTCAAACCATTAACATGAACCTACTCAGTATTTCTAACTAATGAATGACCAGATCCGAGGATGGCTCAGTCAATCCAACCATCATCAGATAGTACAACAGAATCATCATATGATGAATGATAATTTCATCATTCAGAGAGAACACCAGACAGATGGTGCCTGCAATATCAATCAAAAATAATGGACCTATTATCATTCACTTTAATGGGAGGCTATGATTTAGTTATCCCCATAACTAGCTCATCTTATGGACCTAATAATTTAAAAAAATTGATAATTAATTTCAAGAAAAGATGAGAAGAGATCAATCAGTAAACCACCATCCTCTCACTGACTTCACTAAGTCATTGAATTGGATCAGGATCATACTAGTTGAAATGGCACCTAGATCAGTCACACTGATTAATCTTAATGATATGGGTCAACTCAAATCATTTAGTGATCTAATTAAGACATAATTCATCAAATTGGTCAGATAAGTGAGATCGGTGAGAGGGTCTGCTAAGCTTGCCTTAGACACCATCGAAATAGCCAGATAAGCCGCTCTCAATTAAAAACCATCGATCAAAATGCCAAACTTATTTTAGACACCAATTGGTTAATTAGTTTCGATTTGACCAACCTAATGATTCGAGTTCAACCACTGAGCCACAATCAAAGTCCATTTGGTCTAATCAAAGATATAGACTTGACCATCTATAACTATTATATTAATTCTAGAGAAATTATGATTTAATCTAATTCAATATTTGATTAGATTTAATCAATTTCTCTAGTTAGTCCATTAACCTTTTGATTCTAGCCTTAAGTCTAACCCAATTAAGAGGATCTGATTTGAGCTAACCTATGCCCCTATGTTTTATGTGAATGACATTAGATCTTTAATTCATAATTCTAGATCTAATCAAATCTATACTTAATTCTCAATTAAGTTTAGTATCAACATGGATTTAGGTTTAGGTTTGAAATAATTTCAACCTTTTCATTTTGTAAATAATTTACAACAAATATTATGCAAAGATTTTCTATTCTAAAACTGGATCGACTCAATCAACATTGAGCTGGCTATACAAGAAGACTGAGTCAACTCAGTTCAAAATTAGATCGGCTCAGTAATTTTGTAAGCACGATTCAAAAAATTTTAGATCTGAAAATTCTTACATAACACTAAAATAAAATCAATCATAATATTTTTAGATCATATCTAAAATTTTTATGATTTAAGATTTTATTTTATCATGATTAAAATAATTTTAATCATATAGATTAGATATCTTATTTTTCATACAATTTTGTATCACATACAACAAACCTAAGGTTTCAATATCTAAGATTTTGCAGAAAAATAAGTTCTTTCTTTCATGTTCTTCTTCATGGGATCTAATCACATGACACTCCTACACATCATAAGAGCAATCCATCGAATGGAAAGAGAGGGTCTTTAAATCTTTCTTGCTCCTATGATCAGATGGCTTGGTAATCAACCCAATTCAAATACTTGCTAATCAGATCATCTAATCTAATCATATATCATATATGCTTGAATTTAAATCTAATCTAAATTATATCAAATCTAATTATAACTTTAGATCATATTTAAATCAGATCATAAATATCACATGCATGATATAAAATCAAATTTTATCAAGGATCAGTACAAACTAGGATAACCTTTTCATTGTAAGGGGTAAATCCTACAGTAGGATAACCTTATGCCAGTTTGTGCGATGAATTATTAACTCAATTTAGATCAAAATATCATATATCAGATCTAAATAAAATTAAAATTTAGATTTAATATACACATATATCATGTCATAACGAACCTAGGCCTTGATACCACTGTTAGGATGCATAGGCAATTTCATGCATATATTTCGAATTTTTTTTGAAAAAATTATAATGAAAGATAATTAGATTAATTAAATTAATCTAATGTGTATATGATTTAATTATCAAATTAACCTACTCTAGGATCTATGACATATTATGTTGCATATAAAATCTAAAATAATCTGGAGATAAAATCAGCATGCATGCATATGAGCAGTAGATCACATCTACTTCTAATCTGAGTTCAAAACTTCATACCTGATCATGGATTGACAATCTTCACTACTGAGAGATATGATGGAGAGGATACTTACGGGTTACTCATAGCCACACATGCATCCGACCTCTATGAAAAATCTACTCGAAGCTCCGATCTGATCGATCTTCTCGAGAGTGCTAGCTCACGCGAAGACTTTCTTCTTGACTAATCTAAATCCTTTCTTCAAATCTCTGAAATATTTCTAAAGATTAAAGATAAACTTCTGGAGTAGATGAAGAGGTAAAAGAAATAAGAAGAAGAAAATAATTTTTTTCTAATTTATTTTCTCCTCCCAAACCCTTAGAACCAAAAACCTAAAATTTAGGTTTTTGCACATACCCCAAGAGAGAGGACCCTCTTCTCTATTTTTTACATCATGAACCATGCCCAAACTTCTACCACATGAAGAGCTCTCTTCTGATATCTTTCACACATAAAATAAACCACAAAAGTTTCTTTTATAGGTATGTAAGGAGGTGGGGTGAAGAGTCCTAATGATCCTGGACTCTTACAGGATTCTGCCACCATTCACAATTCCATATCCAAAAATATATCAAAAAAATATGAGACACCTCTTTTCATATTTTTCTATGATAAATCAGTTCTTTATCTGATCTTCCATAAAAGATCTCTTCAAAATGTTGCACATATAAGGAGAAAAAAATTTATTGGCATAGAGAGATTGATCTGAATAAGAATAGATTCTCCTAATAAGAAAAATTTTGAAATCTAATTTTAGAACTTTTCTTTTATCAAAATCAAATTAAATTTAGACATGAGATAGATAAGAAAAAAGAATCTTTGGTATGAAAAAATATCACACAAAATAATTTTGTGTGTAGAGATATATGGTGTGCAATCTGGGTTGGAGGAGGGAGAAGAGTCCTATTCCAATAAGGACTCTTAATTTTCTTATCTGAATCCAAACCAAATCACATCTGATTTAGTCAAAATAAAATATATAAAATTTAATCTAATTAATCTCTTAAATTTTTAATCAAATTTTAATAAAATTAAGAATTGATTGAACCAAAGTCCTGATCAAATCAAGGATAATTCTCCCTTAGCGATTAGATTATCTCATAACCTAATCGGATCAAACCTAATTGAATCTAATTTAATTAGATTTTATTTATTCCTTTTTGCTCAATAAAATTGAGCTAATTAGTAATTTAATTACTAATTAATTTTTTATTAATTCACTAACACTTGATGAATTAATTTATTATAATTTTTGCATAAGGTTAATCATCAATCAAATTGATGATTAAGTCTTTGAACGATTCTCAATCGTTGATCAGCCATATGATCAGTCAGAAATTTTTTTTGAGTTTGACCCTATAGGTTTGAACCTAAGCCAGTAGCATAAGGATAACTTTTTGAACCAATTGATGTAACCATCTAGCAATGATGATCCGATGTTTGAATAGGTCGAATGATGGCGAAGCAACATTCAAGAACCTATTGGCATATGGTTACCGTATAATTCATCCCTTTGACCCTAATGCTTGAGGATGACCTAGGATTTAACTGTCAATCTTAGATAAGTCATTCATATTATATTTTAATTTTTTGCAAATCCATTATATAGATTATCCGGATCCAGATTTTGCTAAATTGAAATACACTGATGCATATCTCCTACTAATTTAGAGGGGTCAATCCCATCTTGACACACGCACCGACTTGACAAGTACTTGATTGCACCTAAAAATCTTTCATCACTGAATTAGAAACTCAGTTAGTTTGGTACTAAAGTGCACTGAGTTGCTTGTAAGTCACCGTAGTGATCTCCGATCGGAGGGATACTTATACCCATACCCTTCGTGAGCTATCTTTGACAGCAGAGTGCTCTACAGTTGGTCACGTTCAGTGATGATGTACTCCTATATCTCACTTGCATGCTATACCAGTATCTCCATACCATTTGATTATGAGGACAACCAACGCATATGGCACACAATGACCTACACTTGATATCGCTATCATCTTAATAATAGTGTATCGTTTGGTCGTGAACCAGTTTAAAGACTACATAATAAATTCTTCTTTATTGATCAAAGTAGTTCTAAGAACTTCATCATAATATAAAAGTTTATTAAAAGATGTATCCTTATAATAAAAAATATCAAATAATTTTTATTATTTATCAATTCACATACATTTATAATTAGCATAATCTTCAAATGATTGTCTTTAGGACATAATTCTCAACATTCTTATCCAACTTGAAATAGTTTCAAGTGGAGAAGGACTCCTCTGCACCCACTAGATGCCACACCAAAAATAAATGCCGCCCCACTCTTTTAAGCATGTGAAGATGGAGAGTCCTTCTTAAAGAGGACTCTTATCTTAACGCGTTGCCTTAATTACTCAATCAGAATTCTTTTGATTTGTCCCCAATTTAAGATGAAATTTTTATGGCACATAGAAGAGAGAGAGTTCTTCTATGTGAAGGCTCTCTTGCACCAAAAATTCCACACAATAAATTTATTCACTACTTGAGAAAGTCGAGCACCAAAGGTTGACGCCCCTTGGTCCTTCTCACATCTCTTGGTCCCTTATTTAAATGGGACATCCCATATTGCCCATGTACTAGGTTTTTGGATGGAAACTAGAGATAAGAGGCATATAAATCAGTAGAAAAAATTTGGAAAAAATTTGAGAAAAAGGCAAGAAAAAATTGAGAGGCAAAATTTGTAAGAAGGGAGGTGAGAGAATTAGTAAGTGTTGCTAGTGTGCCCTAGGGTTTGATTTTGCTATGTGTTGGAGCCAAAAATCAAATCCTAGGTTGTGAGACATCTAAAGAGTATCTTCTTGGCATAATTTTGGTGGTAAGATTGGAGGTGACTGGGCTTTGGCGTGATCATTCCTTGAGTTCGAAGTTGGTAGTGTTCTTGAGAAGACAAGACTGCAGCGGCGCACTGATTAGGAAGGATCTTGGCCAACTTTCGTGTGGATCAGCGTTAGAGGGCTTCTACTTTAGAGTTTCATGGAGATCACCAATATATCACATTATCTTTTTGATGAAAGTAAAAATTCTATCCATTTTGCATGCTTATTTTTATTTTGATCGATATCGATAAGGTGATTCTAGGGTTTGGATTTCAGCTCAATAGTTTTAATTGTTAAAGCTATTGACTTGTTTAGTTTTAAAATTTTAAAAATTACTTTCTGTTGCATGGCCAAAACCCAACAAAGCCTACCTCCCTCATTATTTCATGCCGACACTATCTTAGAAGATATTTTTCATGATAAAAACCAATCCCTTTGTCACACAAAAGGGAGAAGAATTAAGGTGGCGTGGAGATGGGATAGGATAAGGATGAGGTGGTTCGAATTAGTTCGAATTCAAGCCATTTTGAATTCAAACTAAAACCACTTCATTCTTATCCAAGTGAGGTGTTAGAAGAGCAAAGGTGTAAGACATTTCTCACACTATTCCCTTCTTAAATTGTCGCACAAAAGTCAACCTTCCAAAGGTGATGGCGCTAAGGTAAGGATAAAGATAAATTTTAGTTTGTTTTTAAGTCAAATTCAAATCTTTTAAATTTGAATGATTAACCAAATTTATCCTCATCCAAATGGAACCAGAGAAGGGGTGACAAAACCTTTTTGGCATAAGAAAAAATTTGCATAAGAACTTTTCTTGCATGAAGAAAAAAAATGGCACAGAGAAGAGGTGGCGCAGGGTTGTTTCAATTCAAATTTGAATCTTTATCCAATTAGTTTCTTAACCCAACAAAATTAGATTAGATCCTATTAGACCACTAAACCTAATTCAATTAGATAACAAATGGTCTTAATTAAATTTTAATCAAATTAACAATTAATCGAGCTTATGTCCAGATCAAATCAGGAATCAAACACCCTTAGTGTTGCCCCAAGAATTGATTTTGATGGTCACAAATTATTTGAGAAGACTACTAATGAGTTTCTTATCTTTGAAAAATATTTTAGTGTTGTTTCAGGTAGTCCAAAATGTTGAGTTTCAAAAGCTCCTTCAAGAGGTCTAAAGTTGAAGTTTCTGCAAGTTGGAGATATTTTTGAAGCCTTTTGGAAGTATCAAATTGATTCAAATTCATTTAAGAGTATTTGGTAGTATTTTAGTAAGTTTTAAATCTTAAATATATAAAAAATTGAATAAAAATAAAATGAGGTGACCCAACTGGGTCATCCCCTTTTATTGGGTAGCCAGCACACACCTGTTTTGGCTTGTGGCATACAGTGGGATGACCTATGGGTCGACCCCTGGGACCCTGAGATCAAAATAGAGAGCCTGAATTTTTATCTGGCCAAATGAGGTGACTCATGGGTCTACCCATTCTCAGTGAGGCATCCTATGGGTCGACCCATTTTGGACGAACACTCATAATGGCTAGTTTTTATTTCATTTTTGATGCATTTAAAATGCATTAAATACACTCCAACGGCTCTTAACCGATACTAAGATACTCTCAAGTCCAAATATAGATTATAAATACTCTCTAAAGGTAAAAAATCAAACAAGAAAATAAGCATTCAAGCTCAAATCCATGAAAGAGAAAAAAAATCCTAAAAGGAGAGGAAAGAAGCATTCAATCAGCTCACCAACCGCTCTCCAGTAGCATTCAAGTATTTCAATCATTTAAGGATATTTAGCAAAGACTTCTAATCATTGAGTATTATTCTTTTATTATTTTTATTATGCTCATTTAAGGAGCTATTTGTGCTAAAATTTCTGTACACATCTTTTGTTGTTGTACATTAAGTTTGAGTTTTGGACGGGTTTCAAAACTCGGATAGGTTGATCCAAATCTGAAATTGAAGAGTTTGTAAGTTGGCTTGTACCTGAGAAATAAATATTCTTACTTGGATAGCAAAAGTCGGTGTTATCCGATGTGTTATATTTTGAAATCTTTTTAGTCGATTGAATTTTCAAGTAGGGACTTAGAGAGTACATGTAGGTGCAAGGTTAGCATCGAACCACTATAAATCTCTTGTGTTTGTGGTGCTTGCATATTTTTTTTTCTTTTTTGTACTCTATACTTGTTTATTAGTTAATTAAGGTTGATTTTCTTTTCTTTGATAATCAATTCATCTTAATCTTTAAGTATAGCACATTGCTTGTGAGCACTAATCATAAAAAATTTAAAAAAATCTAATTCACCCCCCTCTTAGGCTTCATATCTAGGCAACAAGTGGTATCAGAGCCCGATATTCTAGCTCTTACTTGATTTAATCATCAAGAGCCAAAGATCTATGGCAGCCTAATTTGGCACATCTCTAACCGAGGGACAATCCACAAACTGATCTCTACTTTTCAATAGATCCAACTGCACCTATTAGAAAGCTCAGATGAGAATATTTATCCAAACACTTGACTATAATATGTGGAGTATCATAGTAAATGGACCTCACACACTCACAAAGTTGATTAATGGTGTGTTCCTCCCTAAACCAAAAGGTGAATGAGATGAATTTGATAAGAAAAAGGCTCAGCTCAATGCTAAAGCCATGAGTCTTATATTGTGCCTTAGATGTAAATAAATTTAACCATATTTTTACTTGTAATTCAGTCAAAAAAATTTGAGATAGGTTAGAAGTTACTCATGAGGGCACAAATCAAGTAAAAGAGTCTAAAATTAACATGCTTGTGCATAATTATGAATTATTTAAAATGAAACCTAATGAGTCTATAACACAAATATTTACTCATTTTATTGATATCATAAATAGTCTAAAAAGTCTTGAAAGATGTTATTCTAATAGTGATCTTGTAAGAAAAATACTTAGATCTCTACCAAAATCATGGGAGGCAAAGGTCACAGTGATTCAAGAAGCCAAAGATTTAAACATCCTACCTTTAGAGGAGCTACTTGAATCTCTCATGACCCATGAGCTGACCATGAAGCAACATTCTGAAGAAGAGACCAGAAGAAAGAAGATAATTGCTCTCAAATTAATAGCTTAAGAAGAAGAAGACTCAGAAAAATTAGAAAATAGTAAAGATGATGAAGATTTAGCATTAATCATAAGAAAATTCAAAAAATTTATGAAGAAAAGAAGACAAGGGATCCAGAGAAGACCACCAGTTAAAGGAGAGCCGAGTAAAGAAAAAAAAAAGAACAGCCCATCATCTGTTATGAATGTAAGAAATCAGACCACTTTAGATCGGACTGTCCTCAACTTAAGAAGGGTCCAAAGAAGTTCAAGAAGAAAAAAGCAATGATGGCTATGTGGAGCGACAGTGATGACTCCACCTTAGAAGAAGAATTCTATGAAGAAGCCAACTTGTGCCTTATGATATATGAAAATGAGGTAACCCTGAAACTCAAAATGAATTTTCTTATGATGAACTGCAAGAAGCATTTCATGAACTATTGAATGATTTAAGAAAATTAGGATTAAAAAATAAAGATCTGAAATTAAAAAATCAAGCATTATTTAAAGAAAAGGAAGAAATATCCAACAAAAATTAAAAATTAAAAATAAAATATCAAACTCTATTGAAAGAAAAAGAAAAAATTTTAAGCTTAAATAAAACTCTTGTAAAGAAAAATCAGAATCTCAAGGAAGAAGTAACCAAATTGAAATCAATAGTTGATAGATTTACCCTAAGCTCAAATAAACTACAAATGATTATTGACAATCAAAGAGCAATATATAATAAAGTTGAACTTGGCTATAATACTCTTAGAAAATAAAAGTTTCTGAAAAATATTTTTGTAAATACATCTATGAACAACTTATCAAATATTACTTGTTTTAAATATTGCAAGGTAGGACATAAAGCTTATGTATGTATGTCAAACAAATTTGCTGGTACAAATGTTAAGAACATATGAATATCAAAAAGAACCATTGTGACTAATCCCAAAGGACCCAAGTTAGCTTGGGTATCGAAAGTTAAAACTTGATTTTATATGTGCAGGTGTGTCTTGCATCTCAAGTAACAAAGCGAAAGTAGTATCTTGATAGTAGATGCTCAAGACATATGATCGGTGATGAGTCTCAATTCATCATGTTGGAAGCTAAAAATGGAGGGATGGTCATCTTTAGAGATAATGGTAAAGAAAAGATCATCGATATAGGTAACATTGGTATCACTCCCTCCACTTGTATTGAAAATGTTTTGCTTGTAGATGGTCTTAAGCATAACCTTTTAAGCATTAGTCAATTATGTGATAAAGGTTATAAAATAGTTTTTGAATCATCCATGTGTATTGTAACTAGTCCTTTTGATGATAGCACTAGATTCATTGGGCATAGGCATAGCAATATTTACATGGTAGATTTGGATAATCTTTCCATGCAAAATATGCAATATCTTGCAGCCATGAATACAAAAATCAATTAGACTAGTTGGCTTTGGTACCGTAGGCTTGCACATATTAGTTTGCACATACTATCTAAAATTATTAAAAAAGATTTGATTTATAGTTTGCCAAAGATAAGTTTTGCCAAAGATAAAATTTGTGATGCGTGTCAATTAGGTAAACAAATAAGAGTTTCTTTCAAACCTAAGAATATTGTTTCAACCTCTAAACCATTAGAACTTTTACATATAGATTTGTTTGGTTCGACACAAACAACTAGCCTAGGAGGTAAAAGATACGATTTTATGATTATCGATGATTTCTCATGATTCACTTGGGTCTTATTTTTAGCATCTAAAGATGAAGCTTTTTCAGTATTTTCTAAATTTTATCAAAAAGTTTCGAATGAAAAAAAATTACCAATTATTTCAATTCATTGTGATCATGGCATCGAATTTGAAAATAAGAACTTTAAAAAATTTTGTGATGAAAAAGACATACATCATAATTTTTCAGCACTTAGAATACCTCAATAAAATGGGGTAGTAGAAAAAAAAATAGAACTCTTGAAGAAATGACCTATACCATGCTATGTGAGAGCAAGCTCCCAAAATATTTTTGAGTAGAAGCAATCAACATAGCATGTTACATCTTAAACCGTGCTTTAATAAGATCACTTTTAAAGAAAACACCTTATGAATTATGGAAAGATAGAAAATCTAATATAGGGTACTTTCATATTTTTGGTTATCGTTGCTTTGTTTTAAATAATGACAAAGATAGCTTAGGTAAATTTGATGCTAAATCTGATGAAGCTATCTTTCTTGGCTATTCCACTTCTAGCAAAGCTTTTAGAGTTTTCAATAAAAGAACACTAATAGTGGAAGAGTCAATTCATGTAGTTTTTGATGAAACTAATGATCTTCTATCAAGAAAGAGAGAGCATGCTAATGATGTAGGTATCATAGAAGAAGGAATGAAAGAGCTAACCATCAATAACTCAAATGAGCAAAAAAAAGATCAGTTGAAAGAAAAATATGAGGATGAGAGCTTCAACGATCAAAATATTCAAAAACAATCTCAAGGTACAAGTAATCTTTCAATGAAATGGAGATATGTCCATAATCATCCTAAGAAATTAATCATTGGCGATTCGACATAAGGGGTAAGAACTTGATTCTCTCTTAGAGATGTATATAATTATGTAGCTTTTGTTTCACACCTAGAATCTAAAATAATAGAAGAAGTTGAATAGGACCATAACTGGATAAATACTATGCAAGAAGAGTTAAATCAATTTGAATGAAACAATGTATAGACTATTATTGCTAGACCTAAAAAATTATCCAATAATCAAAATAAAATATGTATATAGGAATAAATTAGATGAAGATGGTAATGTAATCAGAAATAAGATAAGATTAGTTGCTAAAGGATATAATCAATAGGAAGAAATTGATTTTGATGAAATATTTGCACCTGTTGCTCGATTAGAAGCTATAAGAATGCTGCTTTCTTATGCATATTTCATAAATTTTAAATTATTTTAAATAGATATTAAAAGTATTTTTCTAAATGGTTATATTATTGAAGAGGTATATTAGAGCAACCTCCAGACTTTGAAAATCATAAATATCTAGATCATGTATTTAAATTAAATAAAATCCTGTATGGTTTAAAATAAGTCCCTAGGGCTTGGTATAAAAGATTAAGTTTTTATTAGAAAATAATTTTTTTAGAAAAAAAAATAGATACAACTCTTTTTATAAAAAGAAAAGATGAAGAAATACTAGTTATACAAATATATGTTGATGATATTATATTTGGGCCTACTAATGAAGCTTTGTGTCATGAATTTACCAAGCTTATGCAGGGAGACTTTGAGATGAGCATGATAGGAGAACTCACTTTCTTCCTCGGACTCCAGATCAAACAAATGAATGAAGAGATCTCCATCATCCAAAGTAAGTACACAAGAAAACTATTAAAAAAAATTAGGATGGAGAGCTCCAAAAGTGTAAGTACTCCTATGACCCCTTTCTGTAAATTAGATAAGGATGAACATGGCAAGTTTGTTGATTCAAAGCTTTATAGAGACATGATAGATTCTTTGTTATATCTTACTACCAGTAGACCTGATATAATATTCAGTGTATGTATGTGTGCTAGATTACAGTCAAATCCTAAAGAATCTCACTTAAATATTATTAAAAAAAATTATAAATACCTAAAAGAAATACAAAATCTAAGACTTTGATTTTCTAAATAATCTTCTATTGATTTAATAGGTTACTCAGATGCAGATTTCGCTAGATATAGATTAGATAGAAAAAGTACTAGTGAAACTTGCCAATTTCTAGGAGTGAACTTAATCTCTTAGTTTAGCAAGAAGTAAAATTCGATGGCATTATCTATAGCCGAGGTTAAGTACATTACAGTCGGAAGTTGTTGTGCTCAAATCTTATGGATTAAGCAACAGCTCATAGATTTTGGAATTGAACTTAAAGATATTTCTATAAGATGTGATAATACTAGTGCCATTAGTTTGACTAAGAACCCAATCCAACACTCTAGGTCTAAACATATTAAAATTAGACACCACTTTATAAGAGAACATGTTCAAAACAAGGATGTAACATTTGAATACATAAATATTGAAAGATAATTAGCTGACATGTTGACTAAAGCTTAAAATGAAGATAGATTTTACACAATTAGAAGAAAATTAGGCATCTTAGATCCTTTTGCTTGATCACTCATCATAATTTCTCTCTCAAAATTCATCCAAAATTTCTTTACTTCATCAACTTAAATTTGGAAGGCATCTATCTTTTTTTGAAGTCTATTTTAAATCAATTAAAAGTCATCAGAGTTATTCGGATATGATCTTAAATTTTTTTTCGTTGAAATTCTGCATAAAAAATCATATCAAAATTTACCTGAACTCTACATGATCATCTCAAGTCGATACAAGTCTTTCCAAATTTTTTTTCTTTCAATTTTTCCATCATTTTTAAATTATTTTTTCATCGCTTGAGCCTATCCTGGATGGGACGATCCATGGGACATCTTAATTGATTGGGTAAATGGGTTTCAATGTGGGTCGATCCATTAAAACTTTTGCTTAAAACCAAAAAGGGCTGACTCATTCACTATTCTTCTTCTTCCTCTCCTCATCCCAAACCAAAACCCTACTCCAAGCTCCCCATCGGTCACAATCTTCTAAATCCAACCCTTTATCCACACAAAAATTTCTTGTTTCTACCTTAAAATCTTGGGTAGATACTTCCTCTCGGCCTATCCTTGATCAAAATCCTCTCTTTCTTGCTCTCTACCAAACCCTTAAAATCCTCATCTCAAAATCCGAAGCAAACACCTCAAAATCCCTTATTCCTCTTCATTCCCATCAACCTTTCACCCTTCATTACTCTCTTGACTGGTTCTCTTACCCTCATTGCAACAATGGCTCCCAAGATGCGGTTGCCCCAGAGAAGGAAGTCTATGAGGCCATTGGAAGCTGAAGAAGAAAGAAAAAGGATAGCTCAAATTTTTGCTCAAGCCTCTCCTCCCAGGACTCCTAGTAAGATCCCTCTCTCTGTTAGAAAAGTTGCTTTGGAGAGGAATGTAGATTTTCAATTCTTGAGAAGAGATGCTTTTTCAATTGGTGAAAAGATAATCAAACAAGGGTGGAGATTCTTTTGTAGTCTATTTGAGTCTGTGTACATTAACCTGGTTAAGGAGTTTTATTCAAACCTAGTATTTACTGATGGAATTCTAAGATCAGTAGTAAAGAATGTTGAAATTATCCTAAATGCTCCTAGGTTGGGTAGACTACTTCAAATGCCTTGTGAAGGAAGTTGTCTTGATGAGCTACCAAGGAAAGAGGATGGGCTCAGGACCATTTTAGGGAGAGATGATGTTGAGGAATTCATGAAAATTGAGGCTAAAGATTTGAGTGTGGAGATGAGATTACTCCACCACATGATTTTTAGGATCTTCTATCCCAGAGGGGAAAGATATGACTTGATGACTGGTTGGGATATTTGTCTAATGCATCATGTAGTTTTTAAGTCTCCACTGAATCTCCCATTCCTGATGATTGATGCCATGAGGGAGGTCTTGAATAGATCCAAGGCTTCCTTGCCTTATGGAATGGCCCTGATAGTTATTTTTAGGTAGTCTAGTGTAAGTTTTGAGGGGGAGGCTATGTGTTGGTTGCTGAACACTGACACATACAACGATCACTCCCTTCGATGTATAGATTTTATCAGAGTGGATGATCATTGAACCAAGGGTCGAGGTACTGTAGTTGTGGAGGAGGAGGAGGAGGAGGAGGAGCATGCTGAGGGGAGGGGTCCCTCATCACCACCTGAGCCCAGGCCGAATCTTGATGTTCATTTTGTATCGAAGCCTAAGGCAGGATCTTCAGTTAGTGCACCCCCATCTACGAGCTGTGCCGTGCCATCATCATCTAGATTGAGGGAGGACGAGATGGAATTGTTAGCTGAGCGGGTAGCAGGCATTCTTTCCATCCAGCAGTAGTAGTTTCAGGAGTAGATCCTTCAGCAGCTTCAGCAGCTTCAACAGTTTCAGCAGCAGATTCTTCAACAGATACAGCAGTAGCAGTATCACCCTCCTCAGTCGAGCTCTTTCTTTGCTTCCTCATCAGATCTCTCAGTTGTGTCTCACATTTCTTCTCTAGTACAGCTATTATCTGATCTAAGCTCTAGATTGGAGAGTGTGGGGAGCTCTATGCTCAGATTTAGTGGCAGATTTTTTGATATCGAGAGGGAGATCAGACTGATCCTGGATTCACTGTCAGTAGGTGCGAGCACATCGAGCAGTTCTTCACCTTAGTTAGCTGATCTTGCTCGAGAGGTAGAGAGACTCCATGGCCTGCTCCGATCGATACTTGAGGTGATCCGGGTTAATATCAGAGACTCGAGGGACTTTTTTTCATCTGATCTTGAGGGGCTCAGAGTTTCAGTGAGAGGTGTCCTATCTTAGCTAGATGCCATTAGGACTCAGCTCTAGTCTAGACCCTCCATATCCAGTGAGCCTACTTTTGTTCAGTCTATCACCTTCCATCCCCCAATATCTTCTACTCGGACCAGACCATCCAGTCAAGGCTGAGACTGATTTTATTTCAGAGTCATTCCCTCAGTTTGCTTTGATCTCTAGCTTGATGCCCATTCTCCCTGATCTGATCATTTTGTATTAGCTATTTAGGTCTCATTTTACTTAGTTATTGCATTTTGTTATATTTTGTTGAATGTATGAGAACCTTATATTTATAGATATGTATTATGACTTGATCATTGTACTGAATGGATGTATTTGACTTTTGTAACCTCTTATTTTGTTGTACTTAATGTATGAGGTTATCTATTATCATCTTGTGTGTGGTTAACTTATATTTATATGTGAATGAATGTTTATTAAATTAAAAGTTACTCTAATACCTGATGTAGAACCGTAGCTAATAACCTACTTCTCTCACTCATTAAAATTTTATTGTTTATAAACTCTCTCTAGTCTATTTTTGATGATGTCAAAAAGAAAGAGAAGGTACTCCATTTATGCTTTGCTTTGCTCTGATACATCCATTTTTGCTCTGATACCAAAAATAAGAAAGAGAGAAAGAAGGAGTTTTTATGCTCTAATGCCAAAAACAAGAAAGAGAGAAAGGAGTTTTTATAAGCCATTTTTGCTTGGATAACAAATATAAGAGTCTTTACAATTTTTTCAATATAGCTACTTTTTATATAAGAAAGAAAGAGAATTTTTTTAAAATGGTTACTTTCATTTTCTCATATAAGAAAGAAAAAATTTTGCTGGTTGAAACAATTTTTGGGCAAACTTTAATATTTCACAAGCAATTTTTCAGCAAAAATGAGATCATATGATTTAAAACATCACAACTTGCTGATGATGTGAAACTTATGATACTCTATAACTTGTATTTAATCTTTGGCATGTTCTTAACTTACAAGTGCTTTAAAAACTCAACCTTTTGAGCTTTATGGATTTCTCTTTGTGAACACTCAAATATTTTGTCATCATCGAAAAGGGAGAGATTGTTGCCCCAAAAATTGATTTTGATGGTCACAAATCATTTGAGGAGATTACTAATAAGTTTCTTATTCTTGAAGAATATTTTAGTATTATTTCAGATAGTCCAAAATATTGAGTTTGAAAAGCTCCTTCAAGAGTGCCAAAGTTGAAGTTTCTACAAGTTGGAGATATTTTTGAAGCTTTTTGGAAGTATCAAATTGATTCAATTTTATTTAAGAATATTTGATAATATTTTGATAAGTTTCGAACCTTAAATATATGAAAAATTGAGTTGGTACAAAATGAGATGACCCAACTGGGTCATCTCCTTTTATTGGATAGTCGGCATGCATCTGTTTTGGCTTGTGGCATACAGTGAGATGATCCATGGGTCGACCCTTGAGACTCTAAGATCAAAATAGAGAGCTTAAATTTTTGTCTGGTCAAATGAGGTGACTCATTGGTCTATCCATTCCTAGTGAGGCATCCCATGGGTCAACCCATTCTGGGCGAACACTTGTAACGGTTAGTTTTCAGTCTGTTTTTGGTGCATTTAATGCACATTAAACACACTCCAACAGCTCTTAACTGACACTAAGATACTCTCAAGTCCAAATGAAGACTATAAATGCTCTCTAGAGGTGAAAAATCAAATAAGAAAATAAGCATTCAAGCTCAAATCCATGAAAGAGAAAGAAAACTCTAGAAAGAGAGGAAAGAAGCATTCAATCAGCTCACCAACCACTCTGCAGCAGTATTCAAGTATTCCAATCATTTGAGGGTGTTCAGCAAAGGCTTCTATTTCTTAAGTATTATTTTTTTATTATTTTTATTATACTCATTTAAGGAGCTGTTTGTACTGAAATTTCTGTACACTCATCTTTTGCTGTTGTATATTAAGTTTGAGTTTTGGAGGGATTCCAAAACTTGGATAGGTTGATCCAAATCTAAAATTAGAGAGTTTATGGGTTGGTTTGTACTCGAAAAATAAGTGTTCTTGCTTGGACAGCAAGGGTTGGTGTTATCCGACGTGTTGTATCTTAAAATTTTTTTAATGGATTGAATTCTCAAATTGAGACTTGGAGAGCGGATGTAGGTGCAAGGTTAGCATCGAACCACTATAAATCTTTTTTGTTTGTAGTGCTTGCATACTTTCTTTTCTTCTTTGTGCTCTATACTTGTTTATTAGTTAATTATGGTTGATTTTTTTTTCTTTGATAATCAATTCATCTTACTCTTCAAGTATAGCACATTGCTTGTGAGCACTAATCATAAAAATTTTAAAAAGATCCAATTCACCCCTCCTCTTGGGCTCTATATCTGGACAACACTTAGTGATTAGGTCATCTTATAACCTAATCAAATCAAATCAAATTGAATCTACTTCAATTGGATTTGATCCAAATCTCAATGCTTAATTAAATTAAGTTAATTAGCAATCTAATTGCTAATCAATCTTCTTAGAATTTACTATTAATAAATTAATTTATTATAATTTTTGTACAAAATTAATCATCAATCGAATTGATGATTATATCCTAGAATGATTCTCAATCGTCAATTAGCCACATGATCAACCAGAGACTTCTTTTGAGTGTGACCCTATAGGTTCGAACCTAAGTCGGTAGTACAGGAATAATCTTCCTATACCAATCAAAGTGGCCATCTAGCAATGGTATTCGATGTCTAGATAGGTCAAAAGATTGTAAAACAACATTCAAGAACCTATTGGCATATGGTTATCATATAATTCATCCTTTTGACCCAAATACTCAAAGTGACCTAGGAGTTAACTACCAACTCTAAAAAGATCATCCACATTGTATTTCAACTTTTCAAATCTATCATATAGATTACCTCGATCGAGGTTTTACTGAATTGAAATACACTAATACATTAGCTCCTACTTATTCGGAGGGATCAATTTCATCTTGATTCATATACCGACTTCATAAGTACTTTGTTGTGTCCAGAAATCTTTCATTACTGAATTAAAAATTCAGATAGTCTGACATCAAAGTACAGTGAGTTGCTTGCAAGTTATCATGGTGATCTCAGGTCGGAGGGATACTTATACCTATATCCTTCGTGAGCTACTCTTGACAGCAGAGTGCTCAGCAATTAGTCACATTTAGTGAGACGTACCTCTACGTCTCACTTGCATGCCATACCAGTGTCTTCACACTTCTTGATTAAAAAGACAACCAACGCACATGGCACACAATGACCTATACTTGATATAGCTATCGTCCTAATAATAGCATATCATTTGACTGTGAACTAGGATTTAAGGACTAAACAATATATCCTCCTATATCAATTCAAATATTCCTAAGGACTTCATCATAAAATAGAAGTTCAAATAAGATATATACAGAGTGATGAGAAAATCAAATAATATTTATTATTTTAATAATTCATATATAATTATAATAATTAGCTTAACCGTCAACAAACTGATGATTGAATTTGGGATACAATTTCTAACAATAATTTAGAGATTTGGTTAATGATTTGACAAGTAATTGATCGACAAGTCTTAAATCCTCTCATTGACTTCACCAAGTCATGAAAAAAACTAGACAAGCTGGTCCATTGGACTGGCGGGCCTAGATCCTCCCACTGACTTTACCAAGTCATGAAGAGAATTAGAGACAAACTGGTCCAAGGGCATCTAAATTAGTCAAACTAATTTAATGATTTACGAATGAGAGAAGAGATCCCCCAGCAGTCAAAAGTCCTCCCATTGACTTCACCAAGTCATTGAATTGGAATAGAGATAAGCCTAATCAAGAGACACCTAAATTAGTCACACTAATTTACCTTAATGGTATGAGTCAGCTTGAATCAATTAATGATCTAATCAAAATATTATCTATCAAATTGACCATGTAAGTGAGATCGATGGAAAGATCTATCTTGACTTGCCTTAAATACCATCGAAATGATCAGATAATCAGACTGCTAATTAAAAACCATCGATCATATTGCTAAGCAATATTGCCAGACTTATCTTAGACATCAATTGATCGATTAGTTTTGATTTGATCAATCAAAAGACTCAGGCTAAACCATTGTGCCATGATCTGGTTCATTTAGTATGGTCAAAAATATAGACTTGATCAAGTTACAACTATTGAGGTAGATCTAGAGAAATTCTGACCTAATCTAATTCAACTCTGAATTAAATTTAAATAATTTTTTTAATTAGTTGATATTTATTTCTAACCCTAGCTCTAATCTAGTTAGAAGATCTAATTCATGCTAAGCCATTATCCATCAATTTATGAGGTATCTTAAGATCTTCAATTCTCAAATCTAAATCACTTAATTCTAAATTAAGTATATAAAATGTGTGTTTTAGTTTGTAGAACTATTCTATTTAGATTTCAAGTGAAGCATACCATATATTTTAAATATTCAGATCTTAAAATCTAATTTTTGGATCTATATTTAATAACTAAATATGCATAAATTTGATCTAAATCTTATACAAACATCACATGTATCATAGCAACATTTAGATCACTATCGATTATATTATATGTAATATAAAATTCAGATCTTAGAATATTTTTCATATCTAAATTTATTTTATTAAAATTATAATGAATCATAAATTATTTTAGATCTAATCTAAATATATTCATAATCAAAATAATCTTAAATTTTTTTTCATTATTCTTCTTCATGAGACTTGATCACAGTAGTATCCCCACATGTCATAAGAGAACCCATCAAATGTGCAAAAGAGGGACTCAATCCCTACTTTCTCTTATGATTGGATCGTCTGGTGATTAGCACAATTAGAGTACTGGACTACTAAAATTAGAAATTTAAATTTTAAAATTAATTACATCTATCCATGCAATAAACAAAATCCAAGCATGCATACATATGAACATGATCATGTCATATATATTATGCATCTAATCTAATTAGATCACATCATCATATAATGTTGTAAATAAATTTTAGATCCAAACCTACTTTTATATAGAATATAAAACATTCAATTGAGATTGAAATTATATAAAAAAATAATTCAAATACACACATGAACGCATGAAAATAAAATTCTGATTAGACCCAATTTGATGTTGTGCAGAATTTTGCTTAAAATTGGATCTGAAAATCTATCAAAATAGATTCAATTTAGATCTTGATTAAATCTAACTTCTAACACAAAATAACATCAGAAATAATCTGTTACAATAGATTTAAAATTGATTTTAATTTGATTGTTATTTCGGCAAAAATCTGTATTAAAAAAATTCTGTTATAACATATTTATAACAATCTTTAATCAACTATTGATTTGATTCTTGAAATTTGATCAAAATTAGATCATAAATTTTATATTAATAGATCTAAATCAGATTTATTATTTAACTAAAAAAATTGATCATATATCACATATATACATACTATAAAAATTAATCTATGCATCCATATATCAACCTGACTCTAATACCAGTTGAAAAAAAAATTCATCCGATCTGATCGAATCACCAGGGTGTAATTTGAAATTTTTTTCTATTCTAAAGATTACATAACAAGTATGGGTTACCTTGTTCATAGTAAAATAGAGATCAAAATCTCCTGAGAAACTTGAATCCGATGCCTTGCGAGGTTTGAATACACAGACCCTCTACTTCGCGTGCATGCCAGGCTCCGTAGGAAAGAGGGATGATCTCTTCAGGCATTAATCTTTAGAATAAAAGTGAGGGATAAGGAGGAGATTAGATCACATGCCTTGAAACCTTCTTGGATGAACCCTTCATGCCAAGAAGGAAGACACAAATATTCTCCATGCCAAGAAACAAGGGACACCTCCCTTTCTTGGGCATGCACACCCTCTCCTATCTCATGGTGGTATTCAATTTCATCACACAAAATAAATCTCTTCACACTTGGTGGTTTAGTTGCTTCCCTTAAATAGATGGCCTTTCATATCTGATCAGAAGTCCTAACTTATTTAGGACACAAAACATTATCCAAATATGTAACCGACTTAAAGAAGGAGAGCGCCAATTTTTCTTCATGCGAGACCTTTCAATGTGGGCACCCTTATAGGGTGGAAATAGATCAGCTATTCCTTCTCTTGATCAGCCACTCTATGAGAAAAGAGTCTTAGATACTTGGGACTCTATGGATCTAATCCAGCTTGGGTTCAAATTGAATCCAATTCGAATCTGATTTGAATCGGATTCGAACCAAACTTGAAGAAGCTGTCCATCCTAATCTAATTAAGATTTTGATCTAAATCTAACTTAAATTTTTAACTTAATTAAGTCTTAATTAAATCAAATCTAATCTAAAATTATTTAAGATATAAATTCAATCTCTCATAAATTTTTTGGATCATTAATCAAATCATCATTATCTCCAAAATTAAATCTGAACCTCATGTCTAGTGCTAGCTAGACATAGTCAACTTGTTTAATTTCGTATGACCTCTAACTTAATTCTCAATTAAGATAATCTATTTGTTCAATCAAGTCACATAATTTCAAATTGAATACATAGACATGGATCAATTCTTTCTTACTTTACCTGACTTTGTACGTGATTCCATAAGTTCGAATGCTAAGCCAGCAATGTAAAAAATTATTTTTTGTACTAATCAAAGTTATTATCTAACAATGGTTTTTGATGTCTGGATAGGTCAAATATTTGCAAGGCAATACTCAAGAATCATGAAATATGGTTACTGTATAATTTATCTCTTTGATCCTGAATACTCAGGACGATCTAAGATTTAACTGTCAATCCTGGATTAGTCATCCACATCATATTTTAATCTCTTTTAAATCCTATGACCCATCATATGGATTGCCCTAATCTAGGTCTTACTCAATTGAAATACAGTGATGCATCAACTTTTAAAGTGTGGAGGGGTCAATCCCATCTTGATCCATACATCGACTACCATAAGTATTTGACTGTACCTAAAAATATTCCATCATTAAATTAGAAATTCAGATAATCTAACACCAAAGCACAGTGAGTTGCTTGCAAGTCATCTGGTGATCTCAGATTGGAGGGACACTTATGCCCATATTCATCGTGAGCTACTCTTGATAGTGGAGTTCTCTATAGGTAAGTCACTTGTTTAGTGACGATGTACTCCTATATCTCACCTGTATGCCATATCAGTATCTTCACACTCTTTGGTTAAGAAGATAACTAACCTATATGGCACACAATGACCTACATCGATAAACATCATTATCCTTTAATGACGTATCATTTGGTGATGAACATGTTTAAGAACTATTCGATAAATCCTCCTTTATCGATTGTCTTATTGTTCTAGAAACTTCATCACAATATTAGAGTCCAATCAAGAAAGATGTAACCTTATGATGGAAATATCAAATAATTTTTATTAATTTATAGTTCATATATAAATTATAAAGAGCACAATCATCCAAACGATTGGCTTTAGGATATATTTCTTAACAATTGGGTCCCGTCAACTTATCACTATCCAACAGTGATCGGAGTGACAAGGTGGTGGCCATAACTACATAAAAGAAAAAAAAAATCTAATTAGTATATGAATTATTAAAATCTAAAGGCATGAATTTTAGTCTAAAGATTCTCTTACTATTTTATATGAATTGGTAGCTTCTACTTTCAATTTGATAAATTATCTTAATTTTTTAGTGGATACTAGAATCCACACAGACTGTACATGGGCTTGAGTGTGGCTTGGCCAATCCATATGCATCTATGGATAGGTTCTTAATCAATTATATCTCTAAACAATGTCTAGTATTAATTTTGCCCCAGGCACCTCTTCAACAGGCGTGTGGTGCCTCCACTGAAAGTCCTGGTTAAGTCCAATTATTAATATGATAGAACTCAATGTATCTGATAAATGAATGATCTAGTTCGAGTGTGGCTTGACCAATCTAACCACCGTCAAAAAGATACATTTGAATCATCATATTATGCATGATAATTCTGACAGTCAGATGAGCACCAGGCATGTGGCGCCTTCAATGATCATTGAAACTGTTATATCCATTATCATTCAACTTAATAGAAGGCTATGATCTAGTTATCTTTATAACTATTTTATTTTAGAGACTTAATAATTTAAAATATTTAGTTAATATTTTAAGAGAAGAGAAGAGATTGATTAGCTAATCATAATCCTCCTATTGTCTTCACCAAGTCAGATTAAAGAAGACTGGAGAAATTAGCCATACTAATTTTCTAGTTAGCATAGGTCAACCCTTATCATTAGATGATTTGATCAAAATATAATTTATCAAGCTTGCCAAATAAGTGAGATCGGTGGAAGGGTCTATCAAGCTTGCCTTAGACACTATCAAAATGATCAAGTAAGCAGCTGCCAATTAAAAATCACTGGTCAGAACTGTCAAACTTATCTTAGACACCAACTGGTTAATTAGTTTCAATTCGATTAGCTTATAGATCTGGGTTCGATTGCTGAGCTAAAAATCAAGTCAATTTAGGTCTAATCAAAGATATGGACTTGACCAACTACAACTATTATATTTGATCTAAAGAAATCTTGATTTAATCTGATTCAACTTTCAGTTAGATTTAATCAATTTTTCTATTTACTCCATTTGATTCTAACCTTAGGTCTAACCTAATTAAGAGGACCTGATCAAGTTGACCCATAAACCCATATTTTATGCAAATATCATTAGATCTTTAATTCATAATTCTAAATCTAAATGATTCAACCTTTAATTTCCAATTAAATTTATATTCAATATTGGTTAAGGTTTAGATTTGAAATAATTTTAATTTATAAATATTTTACATTGATTTTATACAAATTTTTTTTTATTTTGAAACTTAGTCGGCTCACCCTTGGACTGAGCTAGCTCATTATAGTGGGTCGATTAAGTTCTGAGACTTAGTTGACTCACTGTTAATGAACAGTAATCTATTTTATGCACCTACTGCAACTAGGTCAGCTTAGCAAAAAGCTGGGCCGACAAATTAGGGGACTGAGTCGGCTCAGCAGGCATGCCAGCAACTATTGCAAAGTTTTAAATCTAAAATATTTTGCATGAACTAAAATAAAATCAATCATCAATGAACTTTTAGATCCAATCTAAATATTTTATGATTCTAGATTTTATTTTTTATAATTAAAATAATTTAATCACAAAAATTAGATGTTATTATTTTTCATATAACTTGTATCACATACAACAAATCTTAAGATTTTTAGATATAGGATTTTATAGAAAAGTAAATTTTCTTCCTTTCGCATTCTTCTTTATGGGATATAATCATATGACACCCCTACATGCCATAGGAGCATCCCATCAAATGAAAAGAGAGGGTCTTTAAACCTTACTTGCTTCTATGACCGGACGGCCTGGTGATCAATCCAATCTGAGTACTAGCTACTAGGACATCTAATCTAACTGATCAAATATCAGATCTGTGCATAAAAATCATTTAGATCTAATCTAAACAATAAGAAATCAGATCTTTACATACACATATGTCATGTCATAATGAGCTTTGCTCTGATATCATTGAAAGAATTGGCAAGCATTTCAAGCATGCATTTCAACAATTTGCAGTAGAAGTAGATCGGATTAAATGATTTAATCTAATAAGTATGCTTTAGATCATATCTAAAAATACCTATCCTATTATCTATAACATGATATATTGCATATATAAGATCTGAAAATAAAAACAGCATACATTGTCGTATTAATGTATGCAGTGGATCATATCCACAATAGATCACATCTACTAAGTGATTGAGTTTCAAACTCAATACCTGAGCATGGGTAGCTGATCACTATGATTGAATATCATAGATTTGTGCTCTTTCTAGTTGCTCATAGCTGCACAAATTATCTGACCTCTACGAAATGTCCATTCGAAGTCCTATGCTGATCAATCTCCCTGGGAGTGCTAGCTCGCATGCAGATCCTATTGATGGCTGATTATGTTCCTTCTTCGGATCTCACGGACTCTTCTGGGAGATGAAGACTAATAAGGAAGAGGATGTGGTGCTAGAAAGAGGGAGGAGAACTCTCTTTTCTCTTTGATTTTCCTTCACCCGAAACCCTAGATCAGATCTAGGTCTCTCACCCAAGAGGAGATAGATCTCTTCTAAGCACACATGCCAAAGCAAAGCTTCCCACCCCTAGACCTCACCCCCTCACTTAGATCATCTCACAATGAATTGCATCTAAATTTTGTCACATAATATTCAGCTCTTCTTAAGGTTGGCGTGGGGATTAGATAGGTTAAGATAATCACTAAGTTGTTTAGTTCAAATTCAAGCCAATTTGAATTCAAACCAAACCAACCAATCTCTTATCCACTAGGGGCATTGAGAAGGGATGAGAACCCTCTCATTTGCATGGGAATTCATCACTCAAATTCTAAATTTGCATGATGAAGATTGGTATGGAAAGGGTGGTCGGCACTAGGATGAGTCCAATCAAATTTGGACTCTAGTGTTTATCCATTTAGGTCTTATCCAAATCAAATTAGGTTAGACCCAATAAGATAATTGAGCTCAATCTGATTAGGCATTAAACCAACTTGAATAAATTTTAATCCAATTAAAAATTAATCAAGTCTAAGTCCTGATCAAATCAAGAATTAAACACCTTTAGGTCATCTTATAACCTAATCAGGTCAAACCTAATTGAATCCAATTCAATCAGACTTGAACCAAACCACATTACTTAATCAAATTAAGTTAATCAGTAATCTAATTGCTCATTAATCTTTCTATAATTCACTAACTCTTAGCAAATTATTTTATCATAATATTTACATAAAGTTAAATATCAATCAAATTGATAATTAAACCTCTGAATGATTCTCAATCGTTGATCAACTATCTGATCAGTTAAAAATTTTTTATGAGTGTGACCTCATAGATTCAAACCTAAGTCGGTAGCATAAGAATAAATTTCTATACCAATCAAAGTAACTATCTAGCAATGATATCCGATGTCCGGATAGGCTGAATGATTGCAAAGTAACATTCAAGAATGCTTGACATATGATTACCGTATAATTCATCTCTTTGACTCTTAGTGCTTAGGATACCTCAAAGTTAAACTATCAACTTTTAATCAGTACATCCATAGTGTGTCTCAATCTCTTAAATCCTATGACTCCTCACAAGGACTACCCTGGTCAAGCTTTTGCTGAATTGAAAAACAAAGTAGTACTAACATCTGAAATCAGGAGCGGTCAATCCCATCTTGACTCACACACCGACTTTGTAAGTACTTGACTATATCTAAAAATCTTATGTCACTAAATTAAAAATTCAGATAGTCTGGTACCAAAGTATAGTGAGTTGCTTGTAAGTCACCATGGTGAACTCAGATAAGAGAGACACTTGTATCCATATCCTTCGTGAGCTACTCTTGACAGCATTGTGCTCCATAATTGGATTACGTTCAGTGAGATGTACTCCTATATCTCACCTGCATGTCATACTAGTATCTCCACACTTCCTGATTAAGAGGATAACCAATCCATATGGCAGACAACGATCTGTACTTGATAATCACTATCATCCTAGTAATAGCATATTGTTTGATTGCAAACTAATTTAAGGACTAAATGATAAATCTTCCTTTATTGATTAAAATAGTCCTAAGGACTTCATCATAACACAAGGAGTTCATAAAAAGAAGATGTATAATTTATGATGAAAAATATCAAATAATTTTTATTAATGAATTATTCACATATAATTTACATACATGAGCTCACCCATCAACAGGCTGGCGACTGGCTTTGGAATACAATTCCCAATAGATAGAGCGTAGGTCGATGGTGTTATGGATGTCAGTGAGGAGGATGGTAGCCTTGTAGGGATGGATGGCAGTGGCGGCGAAGAGGTCAATGCTTAGTGAGTCAGGGAAGAGGAGCTTCTCATGGAATAGAAGAGTTGTAACAACTCAAGATCTCATCCAAAAGGACTAGGTAGGAGGAATTATTTGGATTCTTTGCTCATATATAACTACTCAAAATCTTTTCAGTGAAGAACTAATACGGGACTAAATATGCGCCTATATGGGTCCTCACATACTTCCTTTATTTAAGTCTTGATATCCTCATCAGGCTAAGGGTCCAAATTCATGTATCCATTCATAAACACCACAAATAGCCCATGGTCAACCCTATGAATTTATATTGTAGTATCCCCTAGTCTACATCACTTATGGGATAGGTCTGCTCTGATACCATTTGTAACAATCTAAGACCTCACCTAAAAAAACTAACCGAAAGATATTATTTAGATTCTTTGATCATGTATAAAGACCCAACATTTTTCTAATGAATAACCGATGTGGAATTAGATATATGGCTCCATATATCCTCATAAGAGGAGGGCTGGGAGCTTATAATATGAAGAGTTGGGGGCTTTGGTGGCTTTTCAGGAAGGAGTGTGGGCAAGGTGGATGGTGCATGCAAGGAAGGGAAGGTGGGGGCAGGAAGGGGCATTGTTAAATTTATTAGACATCTTAAATGGTTTTTATGATAGACACAAAAATAAGGGCAAAAAAATGACATTGGAAAGTAATATAGTTTGATTAAATGAACCATGACTAACCATAAAATGAGAAATACTATATTTTCCTCTAAGTTAAATTTAAAGAATATTTAATTAGAGAAATAGTGCCCAATCAACATGAAAAATTAATTTACAAAACAGCTAATATATAAGATCATGGCCACAAAAAAAATTATTTTTCTTTAACACTTGAAAAGAAAAGTATTTGGAAATTTAAGTCAAGCACCGGGTTGAAATCAAATTTATGGATTTTTCAAGGTATGGGGAAAATTAGAAATGGAATTTAGATTTTGCTGCAGTAATTAAAATCTTTAAAGTTTTGAGTGCCTTTCGTATCTCCAAGTATTCATTTAGATGAATAAATTACTTTGCATTGCAGTGATTTTGTCCCAAGGCAACATAACCCTTTTCTTTTTTTTTGGAAGAACTGGTCGTTTCATTGTAGGGGCCCTCAAATCCCCCACCCAAACCCCAGCGCACACATTTGTACACGCATACTTGCCCTCTTTTGTTGATGTGGTGCTCATGGAATGGTTGAATTGCTATTTACTTCGTTTGACATCAGCATCACACCAATCCACAACCGCTCCATCGGTTGAACCGGGTGTGTACCAAAGAGCGATATCATAACTCAATTCGCAAATGTTTCTTATGGAACTTTTTAGAATCACGGATCTCCAATTTGGAGATCATCAAATTGGAAATAGGCTAAACAAACGATAATCCTAGGCCTCTAAAGTGACGCTTCATGGCACAACCTTGGTGTCATAAAAGCTCCTTTGCCATGTATTGCAGAGGATTGGTGTCACCAAGAATTTGGACCAATCCCCTCCTACCCTATTACATGGAGAATTTTTTTTCTTTTCTTATGGGCCCTCATCCACTGCTACAAAAATGATCATTAACAAAAATTACCAAAAAATAAACTATATATCTTAGAATTATAATAAAAAGAGAATTCAAATCAATGAACTCTTACTTGAATGGCAAACTCTTAACCATCAATTTATAACTTGTATTATTAACATATAAATATAGTTTATTTAACTTATTAACATACATTCATGTTATTACATAAGTAATGCTAAGAATATATATGTATAATAACATATTTTATGAGATCAGTATGATTAAATCAAGTCCTATATAAAAATTAATAATTTAAAATTTAGTGATAATTTTTCAAAATCCTGTACATTATGATATTATTTACCAATATTGTGTTAAATGCCATAATAATAGTTCTGATTTCCCACACTTCAAGTAATATACCATAAAATACAAATTTATAGTGACATTTATAATAAAGTGATGCTAATAAAAAAAATACTTAGTGAAAAATAGCGGTATTTTTATTAAAATATAGTAAAAAATAAGATTTTAGTAGTATATAATAAGAAATGCCACAAACAATTTGCCATCAAAAATTATTTTTGCTGTAGTGACTGTTACTTATTGAGCTACTATAAATATATGTGAGGCACGCGTGCGCTATAAATATATCCATAGGAGTCAGAAAACGTAATATGAAAATTAAGCACCAGCTCATGAATTCAAGCTCAGGCACCTATTAATTCACCAAATGCACTGCATGTATTGAGCTGCATCCCAAAAGCATACGAGAGATGGCCATGCCGATTTCTCACTACAAGGTTTGCTAGAACTATCAAAATTGATGAGCTTAAAAACACCAAGGAGAAGGGGAATCCAGCATACTGTTTGTATAGCAGTATAATGGTGCTGAGGGTTGAGGAATCCCCGGTACCTTGACAGTGCTATTAAGCTACCTGCATCCACATTAAATTTCATATCTTGGCAGAAACATGAGTTCTTACTACCTGAATTGGAGTTGTATTAAGATGCTGAAACCGTCTTTTGTATCTTGCATTCAAAATAAGCCACAAAGTAAATGCCACAGCTGATTTCACCCAAGTCTCCACCAAGGAATTAGTTACTATGTTAACTAGTTCAAGCAAAGATTAGGGGGTTGAACGATAGACTAGAAACATATATGATAACTACCTGCAGGTTTGCTTTGCTAAGGAACATGGGAGTGATAGACGTGCAACATCATTGGTCTGGACACAAGCTATAGCAAACATGATTATCATCTAGAATACTGCTTATATGTGATATAAATTTAAAATGGATTGTCATTCAAAACCACATCCAAATCCATGAGAAATATGTATTATTACCTGGGCTGCTTTGTATCCATTGCTATTGATCTCTGGGCCGAGGGTGACATCAGTGTAACCGAGGATACCTAAGGTTGGCAAAATGGCTAAGGCTGGTGGGACCTACAAAAAGAAGTCCCTTAACACAATTTTACACAATTTTTTCTAATGGGATCCTTTGATACTTAAATCAGCTAGGGACCAGTGAATAGTGGAAGAAAGAATGGAGAAAGTAAAAGAGAGTAGAAAGGCAAGAGGTGATTGGGGGTTAGATCCCTTGCCTCCCCTTATTTATAGAGAGAGGTCGTAGGCCGTTTGGTAATGACCAATGGCCATCTCCATAGAGATCACACAAGCAGTGATCGTATGCCCTATGTCCAACACACGATCAGGGTGAGTTGTCATCCAATGGTTTCAAATGCCATATCCATGCCATAGCGATTAGATGTAGATATGGGTTTAACTATCATCAAATATCATGGACCGGCAAAATTGTTGTTTCGCCTCACCTATAACCAGGTGAATAGGCCAGCCCTTTTCAAATTGGTCTCTGTTCGGCATGTATTGAGGTTAGAGGATGTAATCTATCATGTCCCAAATGCAACTTCTAGGTCGGCCATGCGACACAACCACATACTCCCTAAGGCAGGGCCCTAAAGAATACGCAAGGCTTTAAAATCCATCAAAGCTCAAAATTTTCAATGAACAATAATGATCTCAATCCGAACAAATAACAAAATTTGTATAGTTACAAAATTCAATCACTCAACCAGCATTACTGAAGCTCCGTCCATGTAATCTTTTCATTGGTGATCCCAATGATAGCCAAATACATACATTCTATAGCTAAATAAGGAAAGTAAAGAAAGGTTGGGAGCTTTATAGTCCAGCTAGAATTCTTACACACTAATACAAATATGATAATAATAAATGAGAAACGATCAATGATTGTTATTCATATAAATTTCATATCATAAGGTACTGTGATCATAAAATGCACATAGCAAATATATCATTTTGTGCAATAAATTAAGTCAAACAATTATCCCATATTATTGTATATTGGATATAATAATATTCAGGTGCTTGGCACTAAACTGCCACAATCACTGATCCATGGTGGGGCATCAACATAGTGACTAGTGCCGTGAACTACCACAACTACATTACCAGATTGTGATAGGACATTAATATAATGGCTAGTCTAAGGGACCACAAGTGCTTAACTCTAACTACTACAACCATATTTCTAGTCCGTGATAGGGAATCAATAAAATGGTTAGTCTATAGGATCATAAGTACTCAACCTTAAACTACCACAATCATGTTTCTAGCTCATGGTAGGATATCAATACAATGGCTAGTCTCTTGAACTATCACAACTGCATTTCCAACCTATAGTGGGGTATTGACAACATAACTAGCCCAGAGCACCACAACCCACCATTCAATCACACAATTCAAATTTATGCTTGCTAAGGAATTATAATTCAATATCACTCTTTTAACAAATTTGATGCACACTAATATCAAGTCCATTCAAATCAAAATCAATAATGTATGATACATAACTTTATATAGAGCCATATATACTTGACAAATAAGTATATAGCATTTAGCTATCAAAGACCACATACCATAAAATCACTAATGCTCAAAACATTTTGTATACAAATAGATGATTAATATCTAAGAATTCTTACCTCTATCATCAGCCAAATCCGGTTACAATATCTATTAGTCCATGCCTAGCATGTCCATCCACAAATTTGAGTGGTCCTGTTCAACCATTAGTACAAGAAATAATACATTATTATTAGATTTTTATTTTCAAAGTTCTAATATTCGAGTTACTGCTAATCTCTAAATTTTTAGATCTACCTAATACATGACTAATTAATGAAATAAAAATTTAGGGATTTATCTTGATTTAAAGATTAGAGCATAAATCCTTCTACTCATAGTCCTTTAAATAGATGATCATATTAGTCTACAAAATCATAGCCCAACATAAAAGAGGTGTGCATAATAAAAGGAATAAGCTGGACCAGGTGACAACGCTCAGGACCTGAATTGGTTAGAATAATGCAGCCCACTTTGTTAGGTCAAGAGATAAAAAACCCATCTAGGTTAAGGTAGTAGAATAGGGTTTGTCAAATGTAGAATTCAATGTAGTTAACAAGATCTAGGTGAAGGTTGGCATGATAGGTGCTCACGTCAATGCTAGTTTGAGTTCTTTCACTAAAATCATTAACCCATAATCCATAGAGGAGTTAGGGATCCTCCATTGACCCACTAAGACATAGAGAAATAAAATCAAAGTGAGAGAAAATAAGAGAGAGAAAGGTAGAGAGGAGAGAGAGAGAGAGAGAGAAAAGAGCCATATATTGGTTAATTCATTCACGACACATGAGTTGAATATGCACCAAAATGAGGAATAAGATGAATCAAAAAAGAAGAGGATCATCTTCAAATTAGCTGCAAATTAGAAGAAAGTGATGAGTTAGAGGATGAAGAAGAAAAAGAAAATAAAAGTTAGAATGAGAACTTGGGACTGCTCACTAGAAAATTTAAGAAGTTTCTCATAGAGAAAGGCTTGAAGAAAAAGAAAGATAATGAAGAAAAAGAAAGAAAAAATGTCTATGCTATAAGTATAACAAGGGGGAACACTACAAATCAGATTATTTTTTACTCAAAAAGAACCTCAAAAGGAGCAAAAGCAATGCAATGATGGCTATTTGGAGAGAGAGAGAGTGACATTTCTAGCTTCGATAAAAAAGAGGATAAAGATATAGCAAATCTTTGCTTCATAGCTAATGATAATGAGGTAAGCCTTGAAAATCCTTCTGAATTTTTTTTTGATAAATTATTTAAAATCTTTAATGATTTAATGGATGAATATAAAAAGATAAGATTGAAAACTAAAAAACTCAAAAAGTTCAATCTATTTTTAGCCAAAAAAAGAATAAAATATTGATTGAAAAGATAAACTTTTGAAAGAAAAAAAAATGTTGACTATGAAAAAAGAAAATTTTATGAAATCTAAAAAATTTATAGTTAAAGAAAATAAAAAATTAAGAAAAAAAATTGAAATTTTGAAATCTATAATAGAAAAGTTTACACTTAGTTTTCAAAATCTTCAATTGTTGTTAAATAATCAAAAGATAATTTTCAATAAAGCTGGAATTGATTTTAATTCTCTCAGAAAATAAAAAATTATTAGGAATATATTTGCTAGAGCTTCACTTGAAAATCATTCTATCACATATTTTAAATGCAACAAAGTAGATCACAAAATATCTAAATATAATACTAAAAGAAATGGCCGTACTTTGGTTAAATAAATTTAAACCATGAGTACTAACATCAATGGATCCAAAATGGTTTGGGTACCAAAAATTAAAAATTAATTTTACAGGGATACCAAGCATCCAATGGCATGAAAGGAGTATATCCTTAAAAATGGATGCTTATGACTTAAGATAGATGGATGGTGATGTTTGGTAAAAGCTAAACCTTTTTCACATCATACCATCACTGATTTTTAATATTATTTTGCTTGAATGGTTGATTTTGATGCTTCAAACATATGTATGATATTGTGATGATTTTTTAGTTCTTGCTTGAATATATTAATAAATATGTCCTCTTAGTTCTAGTATCATCTCAATTGTTATAAGCATAAATTTTTATTTTCAAATTTAGCATGCTTTTTTGACTCCTTATATCTTGTTAATTATTTAAAAAATCTAATTAAAATAAGCTTGTTTGCATATGAAAATATTTGAGCAAAAAAATTATAAATTAACTTTTGACACTCTCATAAGATATGTAATTATCAAAATTAGTCAAAAATTGCATGAAAATAAGAACTTCAAGATAAGCACTTATTCATAAAAGATCGTATGCTTGAAATTTTTTAGTTGCATTGCATTTTAGGTTGATCTTTAAGGATTTAAAAATTTCTTTCTTGAATCTAATCCTTAGAGCCATTATCTAGATTCCTCTTAATTTGATCTTACTAAATTTGATTGATTATAAACCCCTAATTGATTAATTCATGATGTCCCAAATTTGTTTGAATATCATTTTTGATCATGTCTTGATTGCCTATTGATTCCCATTCAATTTGATCAATTTTTTCTTGATTAAAAATATCTTGAACTATTTTTTGTATCGAGGAGTTGACTTTTGAAATCAAGGAGTTGACTCATGGTTTCATCGAGCCCTCGCGAATCTCCAAACCCTTCTCCTATCCATGAACATTGGTCCAAAGAGAGGAATGTTCAAGGAACACCCTCCACAGCCCAACCGCCACCATCTTAGGTTCCTCCTTCTCCACCCGCTTAGGCAACCCCATTTAGAATGCCTATTTCATCTAGGGTTGTTTGCACAGAAAGAAAAATTGATTTTGGATTCTTAAAAAGAGAAGGCTTCAGTATTAAGCAAAAAATCAAGAACTTGGGTTGGGAGTACTTGTGCTCACTTGATGTTCTAACCTGCACCAATCTAGTAAGGCAATTCTATAGCAACATGAAACTTGGAGTAGGTAGTGCAGCTTCTCAAGTAAAAGGTGTACAAATTGAAATTGATATAGAAAGCCTTGCACACACTTGAGACTTGCCTACTGATGGGAGCAAATTAGATGACCTCACGAAGTGCGAGATAGGATGAAAGTTATTTTAGAGTGTGAGGATGTTGAAGGAATCAGAGAAGTCAGTACAAAATAGCTAAGTGTGGAAATGAGATTGCTTCATCATTTGATCAGTTAGATCTTCTTCCCTAAGATGGAAAGATTTGACATTGTGTCAGAGAGACTTCACCATGATGTACCATATGATGAAGGAGATTCCTCTGAATCTTTTTTTTTTCTTGATAGGGCAGATACACGATGCTGCGAACTAGATGAAGATATCCTTACCTTATGGCATGGTTCTAACTTTGATCTTTCGAGAGCATAGGATTGATCTTGAGGGGGAGACCATTAGGGAGCTGATGCATACTGATACATATGATGACCGTTCGCTACTTCAAATGGGATTTCAGAAAGTCGATAGTAGTTGGACCTACAAAGGGTGGCTCAGAGAGAGGATAAGGTTTTAGATGAGGATGAGGCTTTGGTTGCTGTACCTTTCATTGATATCAGATCAGAGGAGCCAGTAGCTCAATCACAATAGGGAAAGGTAGTTCCTAATCGTCTAGAGAGCTCAAATAAACCATCTTTTAGATTGGATGAGGATTCACTTGTTGAGAGAGTCTCCTTAAGGATTATTACTGTGGTTAGTGCAAAGATTCAACGGTTCACTTCAGAGGTCATTTTACTACTCAGAGAGGAGACTGCATAGATGATTCAGACAATCACCTTGGTGAGGGCTGACACTCAAAGATAGTCATCTAGAGATGCCAAGCCACTCTCACTTTCTCAGTCTGGATCTACTTCTTAAAGCTACCATATTCTACTCTCCTGGGATGCTAGGACTCATCTTATAAAGCTATAGCCTTCCTAGCAATCCATCATTTGATAGATGTAGATGGCATACATTTTGGATATTTTGATGTTTATTCTCTTTGTAATCACCTTTGTAATTATCTTTTGGAAATCAATGAAAATCTGATCTTTTTAGAAATCAAGTATGTTTGATGATATCATTTGTTTGATTTATATGCTTATTTGTTTGACTTAATATGTGCTTTATTTATAAATCTAAGAGAAAGAAAAATGTAAAGCTTATTCACTTAAAATTAACTAAGCATACATAATTTGGAAGAGAAAGGGGGAGAATCAAGAGGAAACAAATTTTCTGACATTTACTATTAAAATAGGGAGAGAAATCAAAATTAAAAGGAAGAAAATATTATATAACAAAATCATTAATCTTAAAGATGAAATCATTTTTAGAACTTACTAAGAGAAATTATTTTACAATTGTATCATGCTTTTTTTAATTTGAAACATTAATGTAACTTTAATCATTTGATTTGTCCATTCATACTTTGCATGGTTTGATTGTATCATCATTTTTGATAATTAATTGGTATTTAAAAAATATTTTGTATCAATTGAATATTTAATTAGAAAATAAACTTGAAAAATATTTTTCATAATTGGTATCAAGCTGAATTTGAAATATGTTTCCTTATTTTGTTGAGTTTGATCTTTTTCAAGAAATAAACTTGAAAATTGATCTTCTTTGATCTTTAAGCAGTATCAAATTTTTAAGAAAATCATGATTTGGTCTGAATTTTAGTTCACTTGGTATCAAGAAAATCTTTTAGAGTAGTTACTATTTGATTTGATTTTCAAAATAATTGGTATAAAAGAATTAGTTTTATAATTGGTATCAAACAATCTTCTTCTCAAGCATATTTTGCTATGATACCATATTCTGCTTTGATATATTTTTAGTATGATATCGGTTAAGATAAATCTAGTAAATCAATACCTTTTCAGAACTCAAGTGATTGATGCTTTTCAAAGAAAGAAAGGAATGAACTTTGAAAAACTAAGCTTGTCTTATGCATATCCCTAATCATTGAAAAGCTTCTCTGGAATTTTTGAAGCTCAAAGCTCTTTCCTAATTAAATTTGAGAATCTGTTTAACACATCTACCATTATTGAAAAGGAAGAGATATATTTTGAAATATATATTATTCCAAAATTAAATCTAAATTTGCTGCAAGCTTTTAGAAAGGGGAAGAAATTATGAAATCTGAATTCAAGTTAAATCTCGAAAGGGGAGAAATATTTTTGAGTATTTTATTTTTGTGTATTTTCTTGTTCAAACAAAAAAAGGAAAGTTATAAAAATCTGAATTTGATATAGTTTTTTTTTAATTCACTTTACCTTTTATTAATTTTGATGATTCATTTTAAAATCCCTTATTGAACATTTTGATACTATCGAAAAGGGAGAGATGTGTGATGGATATATGCTTAAAATACTTGAAAGGCCCTTTAATTGATTGAAATGCTCATGTGTTTGCTTAAGATCATATGAAATGAGCATTTTGGTATCAATCATATGAAATTGGTATCAAATTTGCAATTCCAATGAAGCATTCATGAAGTGCATATTCATACATGCTTATCCTATGACTTCATGATTCATGTTAACAATTTAATTGAAACACATTATATTTATTATTTGCACATATACTCAAATTTTTGTTATCACAAAAAAGGAAGAGATTGTTGACCTATGATTGAATTTGATGAGTACCAAACTTTGAGTAATTATGATCCTAATCATGTATTTTAAAGATGAATGTAAACTTTTTAGGATGCTTGAATTGAAGAATTCATCCATAAAAAAGATCTCCTAAAAAGAAGCTAAGTCAAGGTAATTTAAAAAGAATTTTCAAGTTTTAGACCTAGTGGAGTCGATCCCAAAAGGTGAGGAGCCGACACCTACACTAAAATCAGCTAAAAATAGAAAGATTTTAAGTTTTAGGATGTTCAACAGTCGACCTCAGGAAAGAATAGTCAACTTTGGCATGCTTGGAAAGGACTAGCATGCGCTCGAGTCAACCTATATGAAGGATGAGTTGACTCTCTCAGAAAACATAGAAAGCTATATTTTTAGGATTCTAGTTCAAGTCAATTTCTAAAAAGCTTGAGTTAACCCCAAGATTGCTCAAGTCGACCCCTGAGGTTAGAGTCGACCCTTGGCACAGGAACCAATAATAATAGCTAGTTTTCTATATTTTTTTAATGTCTAATTTTTGGCTTCAATTGCTATTCCAAGGCTTCCAATGGTCAAGACTTACTCTCCAGCAACTTCCAAGCATATTAAAGGCTAGAGAATCATTTAGAAAGACAGCTAAGAGAATTAAAGAGTGAAATACATCAAATTGAGTGAGTATTATTAAATATCCTTGGAACAAAAAAGGAGAGAAATTAAGTACACAAAATTAAGTGATCTTTCAAGAGTAATTTTCTTCAACTTCTTCCACATCCTCTCAAGCTTCAAAGAAAAGAAGTTCAAATATCTAAAGAGCAAATCATCAACATCTTCTCAGCACTTCAAAGAGTTTAATTTTTCTATTTTATTTTATGCTAAAATTCTCATTCGTGTATCTTATTTTCTTTGCAAGTTTCTTTAGGATGAAAAAAACTTGGGTTGGGCCCATCCAAGTTCAAAATTGGATATTGTAGATTTTGGTTTGGTGAGTCCATAAAACCAACTAGGTTGATTGTGAATCCAAAAAATAATCGACGTATAATTTTGATTGGTGATCTCAAAAAATTAACTAGATTTATTTATGATTCTAGATAAAACAAACACATTGTAATTAGACTGATTATAGTAAAATTTATAAGGAGAGCTTGAGAAGTAGATATAGGTAGGGGGTTGCACTAAACCACTATAAAATTGTGTGGTTGTATTATAGCTTGTCTTGCTTTACTTTGCTTTCAATTCCTGTTGAGCTTTGTTTTAATTCTTACATAGCTTCTCTTATATCTTGATTCCGTTACTGTATATATCGAATACATCACAAGCACTTTAGTTAAGTTAATTGAAGTACATAATTGTTTACATTTTAGATTTGACAAAAATTTTTAAAGAATCCAATTCCCCTAGCTACCTTTCTAGGCAATAAATAAGCATGCAAAGTATATCAATTCAAAATATATAACACTAATCAAAATAAAATCTATGTGAATTATCTTTTCAAAATTTATTTTCATTCATAAATTGATTTCTTTCAATATATCATGTTCTGCTCAATAGTCATGAACTCAATCAAGGTGCCACTACACAACCCTCAATGGTAGAGTATCAAAGTATCGATACATAACTCTCACTAGTATGATATTGAAATACTAGTACATAACTACCATTAGCAAGGGATCGAAGTACTGATGCACAACCCTCACTGGTAGGTTATCGAAACAGAGTCTAGCTATGAGTTAAAATTTGTTTTAAATCAAAACACCTTTCTTGAAAACATATTTCATATTTTGAATGAAAAGGTTCATAAACTATGCAACATCAAAATCAATCGAACAATCTGTATCAAATACAACATATTCAATAATAACTCATTTAACATTTCAAAAAAGAGCATATTCAATAGTTCAAAATAACATGCATCAAATTCATAAATCATAAATAATTTAATATAAAAAATATATTATAATTTATCAATAAATTTAGAAAAAATGAAGTATTATTTACCTCATATATACTCCAACAAATCCAAATAATTCTAAAAATTTCTTTTCAAAATCTTTAATTCATAGATCATATTGCAATATCCCATTATTAGACATTTTTTTATCGAGATAACTATAATCTTATACATAATCGAGTCTAATAATTAGAAAGGATATGGATAACTAAAAAAGATATAATTAATGGGTAGCCACATCCAATGATCTGGGTTGGTCCGATCATCATAACCTTATTCAATCAAGATCAAACTAGGATACAGGTTGTCTAATAGAAATCAAGTATGATCAAATCAGTAGCGTCTGATAAGAGCCAAGATGGAGGTCAATAAAAAAATATAATGATTATATATCAATTTGATCAAATAACTTTATTTAATTAAGATCACTAAAGATATAAGAATTTGATAGATGTCAACAAAAATAAGATCTTATAATGATGGACAAAAGCTCAAATAGTGTGGAGCTGCCCAATCAATAAGATGATTCAAAGTCTCTCTATTCGATCAACTTGGATTTAGAGGAATACGGGTCGGATCTTTCATTGGATTCATAAATCAAGTAGAGAGAATATATAATGGAAATCCTAAGCTATCCTTACACATTTACACTAGGCATGGGCATAAATCTAGATTTAATTAGGATTTTCTTAAATTACTAATTTGATTTAAAATCCTAATTTGATTAGGATTTTCTTAATTTAATGATTTGATTTGATTTGATTTTTTTTATTTATAAGATTTTATATTTATTTTGGATATTTTCTTATTTTGTTAAGATATATTGCTTAATTTTGCTACTTTTTAATTACACAGTTGTAAGTCTATAAATACAAGCTTGTAAGACATCATTGAGATGTTTTGATTGATTGAGAATTGAAATAATTTATAGAATTTTCTACCTATCTTTTCTGATTGCTCATTCTAAATTTCTTCTCTTATCTTTATTTTACCATCTATCTTCTTCCTCTTCTTCTTCTATCTTGGTTCGGTATCAATTGGTATCAGAGAAAAACTGCAATCCACAGTTGTTGTCTACTTCATATAAATAACCACCACCATCACTCCCATAGAATTTCAGAACCCTTGCCACCATCGAAATCATCCAAGTAAACCACTAAACCCTATTTGCCTTTCCTTTTATTCAAAATTGTGCTTGCTTACACCATATTCACTTAAGTTGCATTTAATAGTTGGCAATCTATCCAGATTGCTGGTAATTTAATGTGGTAATCTGGATTACTGCATTTGATATGCTTTTTGGGTGCTAATTCAGATTACCTTTACAATCCAGATTACTTCATGAGAGGCAATCTGGATTACCTTGGGGAGGGGTGGCTATCCAAATTATCACTTCTTTAGCAATATTGCAATAAAAATTTTGGACAATATTATCCCTCAAAAAAATCACACAAAACTCATTACCCAACCCTCCCCCCTCCCCCCCACCCCCTCTCCACATGCACCCCTAGCCTGTGGCTCCTCTGCCCTTGTCCCACACCACCCCCCATGGCTCATCCACACCCATCCACACCACCCACATGGCTCTGCACGCACCTGCCCTCTCCCCACCCCCTAGTGCCTATAGTTCCCCACACCTCTCGGCCTACTACTTCTCCATGCCACCACCACATCCACATCACTCTCGTTACTTTTCATAAGAAAAAAAAAAGAGTACCAGGGCAAAATTATTGGAGGTATTTTAAAAATTTGATTTCATATTATCGATAATCTGATTGTCATACCAAATATATCAATAAAAATTTTTAGTAATTTTACTGCAACATTATCTATATTTACCAAACACAATAATCAACATTACTGATAATTTAATGGTGGTAATCTATCCTGAAGGCAATCCACATTACCTGCCAAGATTACCTGGTGATGCACCAAATGCAACCTTAGATTTTTAGAATTTCTTCATTCTATTTGCTTGCATAAAAAAAAATAATTATTATTATTTCTTTTCGCACATCACTTCACATAATTGTAGTCATTAATTTTATAATTTTTTTTGCAAGAATGGTACAATAGTTGGAGGATCATTACTTGTTGCAATTTGAGTCCAAAAATCAATATTCATCTTTTTACCCAAACTTCTCAAACCATATATTATTGAGATTGAAATCACCATGACCATTCAAGACCTCTTGACACCCAGGGCACATTGGATAAGCCGATTGACACTCTTGAACATAAAGTTGATATATTCTAAACATTCATGGACCAATTTTGAGAAAAAATAATTAAACAATTTTCCTAATTATAACTTGCTTTAGGTAAAATCACTATGAGGTTAAGTCCCTAGTCTCCTCGAATGTTGAGCATGTTGGTGCAATAGTATCAAGCATAATCCTATAGGGATTTCAGATGCTAACCTAGACTTGCTACCTACTCCTATTATTCCTCCATTGCACCATGTTAAGACTTCTTTTGTTAAAAAGGATAAAGTACCACACATTAGAAGGAGATTTGCCCTGTTGCAAATCTCCCTCAAGTTTCTTATCACAAAGGACTCTTGCCTAAGTTAGGATATATAGAAGATGAGGAACCTTATCTAGAGGGTGACCTGAGAGCCTACCCCAGGCCTTGAAATTTTCATGCTAGGCACCATGATGGAAATCATAAGAGACCGCAAAGGCACTCTCATCCTCGATACAACCAAAATCAGTAGGGATATTATCTTGATAATTCACAGGGATATTACTAAAAGAGTAAAGATTAAAGCCTCTTATTTTGATGGCAAACTAAATTCCAATACCTTCTTATACTGGTTAGTATACATAGAGGATTTTTTTTAGTGGTATGATATGACTGATGGTTAGTGAGTTTGTTTTACCAAAATGAAGCTCATTGGCTCTGCCTCATAGTATTGGCATGAAGTGTAGATGAACCTAGCATATCTAGGACGAGATGCTATAGACTCGTGGGTTGAAATGAAAGAGAAATTGAGAGATAAGTACATCTCCATATATTTCAGGACTCAATTGATGGAACAAATACTCATGCTTAAACAACTATCTTTCAGTATGATTGAATAGTTGTTTAAGTTTGAGAAGCTGCTCACCAAATATGATATCAATGAGCAACCATGGGTTTTAGTCACTCAATTTATCATTGCACTGAGGCTAGAAATTAAAAGGGAGGTTAGTCTCTATTCATCAATTCTCTTAAGGAGGCCTATCATAAGGTCTTAGAGATTGAAAAATTTCACAAGATATCCACTCAGAGACACGACTTTTCAAGTTGGAGAGTTATCTCAATCTAGAGTCACTAGGAGTACTTTATCTAGCCCCATTGCTTCTAGGAGAAGTAATAGTCTTGCTTAGAGCACCTTAGCATATTAGGATAGAGATGCCAATGTTACCAACCCTTGCTATAATATCTCTAACATTGAGTGCCATAACTACCATAGTAAGGATCATATCACAGCTCGATGTCCTCATTGTACTCCAATTTTTGATCATGACACTGAAACCCTACCAACTGAGCATGACATCTAGAATTTTGAGACTACGAAGTATGTCTCCAAGTATGAGGATGATAATGAAAAAGGATAAGGCAATGATGACAAATTTTATGGGGTCATAAGGTATATTTTATTTGCCTGAATAAGCACTGTTGAATGGAAGCACACTTGCATTTTTCATACTTATGTAAAATGTGGGGATATAGTGTGCAAAGTCATCATTGATGGAGGGAGTTGCATGAATATGGTTTGAAAGTTAGCTCTTGAAAAGCTGAAGCTGCAGCTTGAACCACACCTCCAGCCATTCAGAGCGGCATGGGTTGACCAAACTTCTTCTCTAGTTTCTAAATGATGTTTAGTTCTCCTACAAATAAATGATTACTTGGATAAAATCTAGTGTGACATCCTTTCTATGGATGTGTCTCATGTCTTGTTAGGTCGACCCTAGTTATAATATGATCTAAATGTCACTCATTATGGATGAGACAACACTTATTTATTGAGGTTTAAAGGTAAAATCATATGGCTTCAACCCACCAAATCCTCTGAGTTGGATAAGAAGATGGCACATAGGACTCCAACACCCAATGCCTTTTCACATGCTTTGAGTTTTTCTTCTAATGCACATGGTTCTTCTTCTTCCTCTTCTTAGCAAATTGGAAAGAAATGCCTCTATCTTCTGACTCATAAAGAATTTGAGAAAGAGGGCTAAAAGTTAAGCATTGTTTTAGCCAAAGAGGTTTTATAAGGGCCATCTCAGTCATGAGTTGACCTTCTTTTAGAGGTCAATTAGTTATTGCATGAGTTTGAAGATGTGATACTTAAGGAACTTCCTAGTGAGCTACCACCTATAAGGGATATATAACATGCTATTAATCTGGTCCCAAGCTCCTAATTGCCCAATCTGTCTTATTATAGGATGAATCCCCAAAAAAGGATAGAGATCAATCAGTAAGTTGATGGACTTTTGGAGAAAGGCTTTATTTAGTCTAGTCCCTGTGCTATTCCTATTCTTTTGACTCCCAAAAAGGATGGGTCTTAATGAATATGTGTTGATAGTTGTGCCATCAACAACATCACCACCAAGTACAGGTTTTTTATTCCCAAGATTGGAAGACATGCTAGACTTTTTGATCAAGACTAAATGGTTCACCAAGATTGATCTGCATCAAGAATACCACTAAATCTGGATTAGATCAAGAGATGAGTGGAAGACTGCCTTCAAAACTCAAGATGGATCATATGAGTCGTTAGTCATGCTCTTTGGATTATCTAATGCTCCTACCACTTTCATGAGGGTTATGACTTAGGTTTTAAAGCCATTTATAGACAAGTTCTTGATGGTATATTTTGATGACATCCTGGTCTATAATGAAATTAAAGAAGAGCATTTAAGTTACATTCATTAGGTTTTCTTGATATTAAGAGCAAAAAAGTTATATGTCAATCTCAAGAAATACTCTTTCATCCAGACTCAGGTTCTCTTTTTAGGATTCATAGTCACTGTGTAAGGCATTGTAGCTGACCTCGAGAAAGTGAGAGCTATTAGACAGTGGCCCGAACCAAAGACTCTTTCTAAGATTCATAGTTTTCATAGGTTGACCACCTTTAATAGGTGATTCATTAAGAATTTTAGTATCATTATGGCTCCCATCACTGATAGCATGAAGAAAAGAGAGTTCAAATGGATTGATGCTGCATGCACAGCCTTTAGGGAGATCAAGCAAAAGATGATTGAGGCATCCATCATGAGACATCCTAACCTTTCAAAACTCTTTGAGGTTGCCTATGATGCATCTGGAGTAGGTATTGGAGGTGTTTTGAGTCAAGATGGATAACCAATCACATATTTCAGTAACAAACTCAACAAAACTAAGCAGAGGTATTCTACCTATGTAAAGAGTTTTATGCCATTATGTAGTCATTATACTTCGACGATCATGCACTCAAGTACTTGAACTCACAGAAAGAGTTAAGTGCCAGGCATACCAATGGATTGAGTTTCTCTAGGAGTACATATTTATTCTTAACCATCATCCAAGCATCGAGAACAAGCCATCTGGTGTACTTAGTCAAGTGGTACATCTCTTGCATACTATAACTGCTCAAGTGGTAGGGTTTGAGAGATTGAAGGATGAGTACACCATTGTCCTGATTTTGGACTTATATATCAGAAGATCATGGGTGATAATTATCATGATCATATAGATTTTGTCATTAGAGAGGGTTATTTGTTTAGTGATTTTAGACAATATATGCATTCCTCGCACTTTAGTTAGAGATTTTATTATTTGAAAGTTGCATGCTGGTGGCCTCGTTGATCATTTTAGGCATGATAAGACTGTAGCCATGTTAGAGGATCGATTTTATTGGCCCTCTTTAAAGAAAAATATTGCTCAAATTGTGTTTCAATATTGCACTTGTTAGTTAGCTAAGTCTAGAGAAAGAAACACTGGTTTGTATGCACCATTGCCTGTTCCACATGCACCTTGGCAAGACCTTAGCATGGACTTTATTCTCGGATTGCCTAGGATTGTTAGAGGTTATGATTTCATTTTAGTTGTTGTGGATATATTTTCTAAGATGACCTATTTTATGCCATGTGTGAAGACAACTGATGCCTCACATGTAGCTAAGTTGTTCTTTCGCAAGATTATTCGACTGCATGGCTTGCCTTCTTTCATAGTATTTGATAGGGATATCAAGTTGGTTAGCTATTTTTGGAAGATACTTTGGAAGTTGTTTGGGATAACTCTAAAGTTTTCATCTGCTTTCCATACCCAAACTGAATGGATAGACTAAGGTTGTTAATCATAGTCTAGGAGATTTGCTTAGATGCCTTGTGGGAGAAAGATAATTGGGACTTGTTGTTATCTACTATTGAGTTTGTATATAACAACTCTGTTAATAGGTCCACTAGTAAGTCTCCTTTTTAGATTGTCCATGGTTTAGCCTCTCGCCAACCCATTGACCTTGTATCCTTACTTCATGATTTTCATCCTTCTGAATCTGTAGAGTCTTTTGCTCACCATATTTGCAATCTTCATGCTGAATCAGGCATAAGATTGCATGAAGTAATGAGACCTATAAACTTGCTACTGATGTTCACCATAGAAATTAGGATTTTAATGGGAATGATTATGTAATGGTGCATATGCATCCTGAGTGCTATCCTAAATATTCTTTCAAAAAATTGCATGCTAGAGCCTCTAGACCTTTCCGTATCATTCGTAGATTGGGACCTAATGCTTATTTGCTTGATTTATCTTCTGATATAACTATTCATTCTATTTTTAATATGAAAGATTTATTTTCTTATTGAGGCACTTTCGAGCCTCTCGAAGTCTCTACATGTGTCCCTATAAGTGAAGGTTGAACTTCTTCTATGTCTATCCCTAAGCTTCCATCGGTTCATCAGTCAACCTGAGAGCATATTGAGAGTATCATTGAGGATGAGATTGTTGGTTCGACACATAGGGATTTTAGCATTACCTAGTACACTAGAAAAAACTTCCTATCTTTGATGCTACTTGGATTACTGAGGAGGAGTTTCGTCATCTCGATCCTGATCTTTTAGAGTCATACCAATATCATAACTCATCGGAGTTGAGTTCTTTTCAGTCGGAGAGATATGACGGAAATCCTAAGCAGCCCTTATGTATTTACACTTGGTGTGGACACAAATCCAGATTTGATTAGGATTTTCTTAAATTGCTGATTTGATTTGAAATACTGATTTGATTAGAATTTTCTTAATTTGCTGATTTGATTCCTTATTTATAGAATTCTATATTTATTTTGGGTTTTTTCTTATTTTGTTAAGATATATTGCTTAATTTTGCTACTTTTCAATCATGAGGTTGTAAGCCTATAAATATAGGTTTATAAAACATTATTGGGATATTTTGATTGATTAAGAATTGAAATAATTTATAGAATTTTTTACCTGTCTTCTCTGATTGTTCATCCTAAATTTTTTCTCTTAACTTTTTTTTGCCATATATTTTCTTTGCCTTTTTTTTCTATCTTTGTTCGACATCAGAATATTAGAGGAGAGAGATTAACAAGATAAAATATGACTGACCAAGCAATATTGTTTGGTATCTCAATCGGTCCGATCAAAGATAAATCATGATTGAATTAGTATTCAGATGGTTTGCTAAACATAGATCATCAAATATAGTAGATTTAATCTTGGCCTAGGTGGGTGTCAATATGCTACTCGGCAACCATGGGCTAGGACCCTTCACTAAGCTTGATCAAAATCATTAAGTGTCTTTTCAAAGATCTAAAAAATCCTCAGAGAGAAAAACAATCTAGAGAGACTTGTAGAGAGATAAATTGAAATTTTCTAAAGAGAAAGCAGAGAAAGAAATTAGATAGAGAAAGTAGAGAGAGAGAAAATAGGAAGAGAGTGGAAGGTGAGAGGATGAGAGAGAAATTCTCTTATCTTTTTTCTCTTTTTTTTCTTTTTCATCCTTTTTTTCTTACTTTTTCCCATGGTCTTTAGTGAAATAGGGGACTCTTATTCCCTATTTCCCCAAAATAGGGGAGTGCCCCAATTGGCGATGGCTATGGCCAGGGGTGCAACTATAGTGGTATAGTTGAAGGTCATCCCAAAGGCAATTGGCGGTGATGATTGGCACTAAAAAAATCAAAGGAAACAATGCAAAAATAGGAAAACAAAAAATCAAAATAGAGTCCTTCATGTCCAATTATTTGGCAATGGTTGGCCAAAAATCATGATCCAATAATTAAGGAAGAGAAAGAGCATGATGATTTAAGAGATAGAGGGGCCATACCTCATCGCTGATGGTGCTTGGGTAGAAATCTAGCAGGCACGATGAAGTGTTTTTGAGAAGAAGAAGAGGGAGTGATGGCTTCTCCAGTGATGATTAATGGGGGGCTCGATAGAGTTTGGAGTCTCTTAAATAGAGTGAGAGAGGGTGCCAATGTCCTCCTCAGATTCAAACTCCAACAGACGAATCATAAACTAGTTCGAGTATCATGGGAATCCTTCCCATCATATTCTTCCTCTCTTTCTTTTCGTTGGGCTTTTTTAAGACTTTTGGGCTAGTCAAATGGACCAAACCCATTTCTTGGGTTGGGTTATCACATTGTCTCTCCCTAAAAGGAAAGTTTATCCTAAAATATTTTCTTGACCAAGCATTAATAATTTAGTGTTAATTACTTTTACCTCAAATCATAGTCACCCTATAATTTCATGGCAGAGCTTTCATTATAATATCTTTCAAATCAAATTATTGTTCTAATCAATTTACAAATGATTCAAACCACTCTACTTTCATTGTGTTCTTTGATTCAAATACGTCAACACACTTTATGTAAAATTTAGATTTCTAAAGTTATATCATAATCAACATAAGTTGTCTTCCCAATATCCTTAGTGTCTATCCACCTACATTCTTGTTTGTATGTATCATAATTCATCCATTTATGCTCTGATACCATATTAATTGTCATGTTCCTAATCTGAGAGCATGAGTCAGGGATCATGGCAACCAATGCATACTTATGAAGAATACTTTTTACAAGCATACAAAGCATCTCTTCACAATATCATAAAGTAACAGTGAAATAAATAATCAATAAATTAACATTCAAATTTAATTATATAACTAAATTAAATATCTTATGAAAATAATAATCCATAAATTTGTATCAACTTCAATAAATCCTAATCTAAAATGAAGATATAAAATTTATTTCTAATTTGCTCTATCATAATTAATCCCTAAGTTAAGCTAGCTCTTTGAATCTATAAAAATAGTAAAATATAAAGTGATAAGTTGGACAGCCTAGTAATCAACAAACACTTTGGCTAGATGAATTCAATAATTATAATATACTAAAAATAAGCATAAAATATGCATCAATTCAAAATATACAGTACTAATCAAAATAAGATCCATACAAATTCAATCTTTTTAAAATTTATTTTTGTTCATAAACAGATTTCTTACAAAACATCATGTTCTTCTTGATAGCCATAAATTCTATCAAAATATCACTACATAACCCCCAATGGTAGGATATCAAAGTATCAAACAAGATATCAAAATATCAATGCATAATCCTTATTAGTAGGGTATCAAAGTATCAATACACAATCCTTACTAGCATGGTATTGAAGTACCAGTATACAACCTCCACTGGCAGGACATTGAAAATTGAGTGTGAGTGGGAGTCAAAATCCATCTTAAATCAAAACATCTTTCTCGAAGACATATTTCATATTTTGAATCAAAAAGTTCATAAACCATGCAACATCAAAATTAATTAGACAATCTATATCGAATTCAATATGTTTGATAAAAAATTATTTAGTATTTCAAAAAGGCATATTCAGTTATTCAAAATACCATGCATCAAATTCATAAATCATAAATAATTTAATATAAAGAATATTTTATAATTTATCAATAACTTTAGAAAAAGTGAAGGATTACTAATCTCACATGGATTATAATAAATCCAAATAATTCTAAAAATTTCTTTTTAAAATCTTCAATTCATAGACTATACCGCTTTATCCCACTATTAGGCATCTTTTTTTCTAGACAACCACAATCCTATACATAATCGAGTCTAATAATCATAAAAGACATGGATAATTAAGAAAGATGCGATCAACGGATAGTCACATCCAATTATCTGTGTTGGTCTGATCATCATAACTTTATTCGATCAAAATTAGACTAGAATATAGATTGTTCAATAGAGATCAAGCATGATCAAATTAATAGTTTTTGATAAGAGTCAAGATGGAGGTCGATACATTATCTAATGATCAAAGGTCAATTCGATCACATAACTTCATTTTAATCATGATCACTCAAAATATAAGGATTTGATAGAGGTCATTAAAAACTAGATTCCGTGATGATTAACAAAATCTCAGATGGGGTGGAGCTATCTAACCAATAAGGTGATTTAAAATCTCTCTATCCAATCAACTCATATTTAAAGGAATAGGGCTCGAACACTTCGCTGGGTTCATAAATCTAGTAGAGAGATCATATTAGAGGAGAGAGAAAATAATAAGATAGAGTAAGGCTGAACAGATGATACTACTCGACATCTTGATCAGTCCAATCAAAATATTTAATCAATCATGATTGACCTAGTGTATAGATGGTTTAATAAACATGGACGATCAAATCTAGGAGACCCAATCTTGACTAGGATGGGTATCGATATGTTGCTTGATGATCATGGGTCAGGATCCTTCACTAAGCTTGATCAAAATTATTAAAAAAAATTTCAAAGATCTAAAAAACCCTTAAAGAGAAAAAAATTTAGAAAGAGAAACTTTTAGAGAGAGAAAATAAGATTTTTTAAAGATAAAATGGGAAGAGAGAGGAAGGAGAGAAGAGAAGAGAGATTTTCTCATCTTTTTTTCCTTTTTTATTCCTTTTCCCCCTTTCTTTTCTTTTTTTCTACTTCTCTTGGTCTTTGGCAAAGCAGGGGACTCCTATTCCCTATTTCCTTAAAATAAGGGAGAGCCCCAATTGGCGGTGGCCGTGGCTGGGTGCGAGCTATAGTGGTGCAATTGAAGGTCATCCCAATGGTAATTGGCAGCCATGATTGCCACCAAAAAAATCAAAAGAAATAGTGGAAAAACATGGAAAACAAATATCATAATGGAGTCCAATTATCCAGCAATGGCTGGCCAGAAATCATAATCCAACAACTAAGAAAGAGAGAGGATGGTTATTTAAGAGATGGAGGGGGCCTTACCTTGTCATCAGTGGTGCTTGGGCAGAAATCCGACAAGCATGATGAAGGTTTGTCGAGAAGAAGAAGAGGGAGCAATGGCTTCTTTAGTGATGATCAGCGATGAGGCTTGCTTGGTTTTGTGGTCTTTCAAATAAAGTGAGAGGGGTGTAGGTGTCCTCCTTGGATTCAAACTCTGCTAGAGGAATCAAAATTTAGTTCAAGCATGATGGGAATTCTTCCCATCGTACTCTTCCTCTGTTCTTTTTGTTTTCATTAGGCTGTTTTCAAATTTTTGGGCGGATCAAATGGACTGAGCCCAATTCTTGGGTTGACAATCAAAATTTTTCAAATCAAAGGGGGGTGGCCTTCTGATGATGTCAGAAAAAACTTCTATAGGAAAAAGAAAGAACAATGATCGGAGACAATTCTGGTTATAGGCTTTTGCCTCTAGCAATCGAGTTAACCAGCCATTGGCATCCATCAATCTATCCAAGCACTCCTAGACTCTTGCCTTTCCTTTCCAGTTATTACACAATGTCACAAAACTCGAAAATTCTAAGACATCCCTGCTGTATATGAAACCCTTGCTGCCCTTCTTTTCGAATGGACTCAGAATAGAGAAATTATTAGGTAGATTCATTCTACCATAGGCAAAGCCAATAAAAAGTTCATACATTGGTTGATTCTTCATTAATTGCCAATCCTGATTGATCATGATTAATTGTGAGGTGGGAGAGGATTCATGCTCGATGAGATGTGTAAAGGGCTGGGTAACATTTAAAGCACCTTTAAGTTGTCCGATGTCTTTAGAAGTGGGCTTATCAATTGACAATGTATTGGGCTCTATGGGCCTATTCTCCGACCCAAGAAGCAGATTGTGATTATCAGCTAGTTTCATCATGTTCATCAGCGAAGGACTTTTGGTTCTAGCTGAGTTGGAGATAGAGTGCGACTTTGATTGTTTGGGCATTGCGGCGAACTTTTTTGCTTATCCTTCTCGACCTCCTTAGCACTAGCAATCACACCTCCATTGGTTGGTTCGATTCATCCTCATCATCCGAAATCACATGCACCAAAGCATCAAACTGTGATCTGCTACCAATAAACCCACTAACATCATGAAATGAAATGCACCCTGCTGACCTTCTCTAAGTGGACTTCCCAATAGCTATTTGCCACTCCTCAGAAGTAGTGGGAGATAATCCTATGTTGCAACCATTGCCATTACCAGAACTATAGCTCTGTGCAGTAGGTGGGGTTGTTTTCTTATCCTTCAATAAACTTACATTCAAACTTAATTTGATAACTAAATTAAATATCTTATAAAATTCCATAGTTTGTATCATCTTCAATAAATCCTAATCTAAAATAATGATATAAATTTTGCTTTTAATTTGCTATCTCATAATGAATCACTGAGTTAAGCTAGCTCTTTGAATATATAAAAATAGTAAAATATAAAGTAATGAGTTAGACAGCCTAGTAATCACTTTGGCTAGATGAATTCAATAGTTATAATATATTAAAAATAAGCATAAAATATGCATCAATTCAAAATATACAGCACTAATCAAAATAAGATCCATACAAATTTAGTCTTTTTAAAATTTATTTTTGTTCATAAATCAATTTCTTTTAAAACATCATGTTCTTCTCGATAGCCATAAACTCAATCAAAATATCACTACATAATCCTCAATGATAGGATATCAAACTATTAGTATATAACCTCCACTGATAAGATATCAAAATATCAATATATAATCTTCACTAGCAGGGTGTCGAAGTACCAACACACAACCTTTATGAAGGGAAAAACCGACTTTTTCCTTATAGGATCTTCCGGATCTAATGAGATCTGTGGTAGAATATTTCAAAAAAAATTATCCAATGATATTTCAGATCTAAAATTTATTAGATCTAATTTTTATTATCTGATATTAAGTCTAAAATTAAATTTAAAATCATGAGAAATAAAAAAATACCTCTAGGATAACTAGATTACCCTGTAGATGATCGCAGCAATGCCCGAAGTTTTAAAATAGCCACGCAGTCGCCTAGCCTCTACCAGTATCCACTTGAGCAGGATCTGGATCATCTTCTCCTTGTGAATCTTCACTCCAAAAATCAGATCTGAAAGTTCTTCAACAGAGCTTCTGAAGCTGGAGCAGCAGTTTCTCGATAGATTGCTGCAGCCTCCTGATCAAGGAGCCACCATGCCTTGGACAAGCACCAGATGGATGCCCAACCTCTTGGACGTGAAGAGGAGAGGGAGAGGAGCAGAGGGGGCATAGAGAAGTAGAGAGGATTCAGGCTTTTGCTGGTTATTGAGCAGAGTCTCAAAACCCTAGGCACAGACAGAGTTTAAATAGACCCTGCTGCGCCATGCAGTGCCACATCATTCGACCAATCAGAAAATTTCAATTAATTCTAGAAAACTTTTGATTGATGGAGTGATGTCATCTGATCATATCAGGTAAGAGACACCACAATCCCTCCTACTGTTGGCGCTAAGACTGGATAAGCACAGTGAGATTGGCGCCCCATAGTCCAAGTTGATCAAGGGATCAGAGTCCTCATCTCATGGGACTCTATCCTTATCCACTTGGGGTGCACACCCAATCTAAATATGGTGCCCACTTTGAGGCCCAATTTAGTAGGTGGACACTCCATAAAAAATCTCCAATGACCTTTTGCCAAGTGGACTAGCTCCAGTCAGACTGAGAGAAACCTTCTCAAGGTTCTCTGGGTGAGCCAAATCACATTTGGCTCAGTCGAGATAGAAAAGATTACACGAGGAGAAAGTTAGGCTCAATCGTGTACTAGCATGATTTTTTTGAACCTAATTGGATCTAATCCAAATCAATCGAACTGGACTAGCTCAATTGATGACATCTAGACCCTAACTCTTGTTTGTGTGACCCAGTTAGGTTCATTTCCGTATGGTAATGAGATATGTAGTGATCTCATCATCGACATCATCGAAACTCCTTTCGATGGACCAGAACTCTTCTGATTCAGATAATTAGAATGATCGATCATCAAGATCATTCTAATTGCTCCCAAAATCCACCAGTGACACCTAGCAGTATATGGTGGCAACCCATCAGAAATGAAGATGAACCTCTCAGTGCAACTACCTGTGTGATTGAGTTCTTCTATCATGAGTCCCGACTGAATTAGGGTTAAGGTGAACTCGTCAAACCCAACATCAGTCATATGAATCAATCGATCGATCCAAATCCAATATGAAATCTTAATGAAAAACTCTTTTCCATTATTTCACTCTGTCATGGCCATGGGCTTAAGGACTCAATCTTTCGATCATCATAGGACTACTCCTTTTGTCTATCGAGGTTGATAGATCCCATCTTGGTGCAATCTAATTCCTTCAATGAATATGCTACAGCCAATATACACCTCAGGATTCTGAATGGTTAGGAGACCGAGTTATGGTGTAGTCAAACTATAACACACTCAAGGTAAACTGTCGATATACCTTAGGTCAAAGAACTAGACACACAGCTGTAGCATCGAGCTAGTCATCGACGAGAAGGAAGACTTTCTTATGACTGCTCGAGGTGGTCACGCTCAGTACTCTCATTCTCAACGAATACCTGTACTCTCACTCTAGTGTCTTCACACCGTAGACTCAAGACACATCTACCCTAAGAAAGTGATCATACACCAATCTTCTGGATCGATCACCATCCTCATGATGATCCTATGGTCAGGAGCTGTTTATAAGTTAGTTATATAAATTCATGCCTTATATTTTCAACTCTTGAAAATATGAATTAACATTCCTACTAACTCAAAAGATGTATCACAGACATAATGTACACAATGTGATAGTAGAATAATCTTTTTATTTATTTATAGTCAAAATTATAAATTTATTCTTACATTATATAGGAATGTGTCAGCCAATCTGACATCTAGGGCACACATCTAACAAACTCTCACTTGACCTAATGCCAATCAGCTATATATCTAAGTCCCATCTACTCAAGATGGGCTTCAATTTTCTACTGGCCTAATGGCTTTGTTAGTGGGTCTGCCACATTGTCTGTGGAGTCGACTCTCTTAACCTCGACATAATCTTTTTCGAGATAATCACAGATCAGATAGAATTGCCGCTCGATATGCTTGGACTTCTGGTGAGACTTTGGCTCCTTAGCTAGGGCTATGATGCCATTATTGTCGCAGTAAAGAGGGATGGCATCCGATGACATCACTCCAAGCTCTGCGGTAAACTTCTTGTACCAGAATACCTCCTTCAAAGCTTTCGATGCAGCAATATATTCTGCCTCCATGGGGAAATCAGCAATCATCGTCTGCTTGGAACTCTTCCAGCTAACTGCACCACCATTGCAAATGAGTAAAATCCCAGATGTCGATTTTCGATCATCTATATCAGACATAAAGTCTGAGTCTGTAAATCTTTGAACCTGGAGTTCTCCATTCCCAAAGACTAGAAATATATCTTTAGTCCTTCTCAAGTACTTAAGAATATATTTCACAGAAGTCTAGTGCTCTTCGCTTGGATTTGACTGATATCTGCTTGTGACACTCACAGCATGGGCTATATCAGGTTGTGTATATAGCATGGCATACATGAGGCTCCCTATTGCGGAAGCATAAGAGATCTTGCTCATGCGTTGAATCTCCTCAGGTGTGCTAGGGCATATCTTCTTGGAGAGATGAATACCATGTTTAAAAGGTACTAAACTTCTTTTAGAGTTTTTCATGCTAAACCTTTTTAGCACCTCCTCTATATACATCTTCTGTGAAAGTCTCAGCATCCTATTTGGTCTATCTCTATAGACCTTAATACCCAGTATAAAGGATGCCTCTCCTAGATCTTTCATAGAGAACTCCTTAGACAACCATATTTTGACTGAGGTCAATATGGAAATATCATTCTCAATCAGGAGGATGTCATCTATGTACAATACGAGGAAGACAACTGCGCTCCCACTGACCTTTTTGAACACACATGGTTCTTTCTCGTTCTTGATGAAATCAAATATTTTGATTACATAATTGAAACGAGTATTCCAGCTTCGAGATGCTTGCTTAAGTCCATAAATGGACCTTTGCAACTTGCAGATCTTGTGATCATCATCACTGGATGTGAAACCAAGCGACTGTTCCATATAGATATCTTCCTCAAAATATCCATTTAAGAATACCATTTTCATGTCCATCTGTCATATTTCATAATCGAAATAGGCTGCAACAGCAAGCAATGTGCGGATGGATTTTAGCATGGCTACGGACGAGAAAGTATCCTGATAGTCAATGCCTTCGCACTGACTATAACCTTTCACTATGAGCCTAGCTTTGAATGTCTCCACATTCCCATCTACACCTATCTTTCTTTTGAAGATCCATTTACACCTAATAGGTATAATACCTTCAGATAGATCTACCAAGGTCCAGACTTGGTTTGAGTGCATCGAGTCAATTTTTGATCTCATTGCCTCTAACCATTTCTCAGAGTCGATATCTGATATCGCCTCATCATAGATCTTGGGGTCATCACCATGAGCTCCATTTTTCGTGAGGAACATTTCCTATACTTCCTCTTGTATAGTACCTAAGTACCTTTTAGGATGACGAAAAATCCTAGTTGATCTACGAGGTGGAAGAGGTTGTGTTAGGACTGGTTCTAATTAATTGGGTTCCTCAGGTTCTTTGGCTCGTTGCTCTTGGGAGACATTCTCCTTGAGCTTAATTATTCTTCCGATGCCACCATCTTGAATAAATTATTTTTCAAAAAAAATAGCATGTCGATTCATAATCACATTGTGATCTTTCGAAATATAGAAATAGTATCCTAATGACTCTTTAGGATATCCTATGAATCGAGCTCTAAAAGACCTGAACTCGAACTTGTCCGCCTGCTGTCTCTTGACATGAGCCGGACAATCCCAAATTCTGAGATGACTCAGACTTAGCTTCTTACCATGCCATATCTCATACGGTGTGGTAAGAACGATTTTAGAGGGAACCCTATTCAATACATATATTTCTGTCATGAGACAATATCCCCAAAGAAACTCAGGGAGGTCTGTGAAGCTCATCATGGAACGGACCATATCTAATAGGATCCGGTTCCTCCATTCTAAAACTCCATTGAGTTGTGGCATTCTAGGTGGAGTCCATTGAGAGACTATGTCATTGTTCTTAAGATAGTCTAGGAACTCCCGACTAAGGTATTCGCCTCCTCGATCTGATCGAAGAACCTTAATGGGCTTTTCTGTTTGTTTTTCTACCTCATATCTGAATTCTTTGAACTTTTCAAAGGCTTCAGACTTGTGTTTCATTAGAAACACATACCCGTACCTAGACATATCATCAGTGAAGGTAATGAAGTATACATAGCTGCCTCTAGCTGGCATATCAAATGGGCCACATACATCTGTATGTACTAGGGCAAGTAGGTCTGTGACCCTTTCCCCATGTCCTGTAAAAGGGAGCTTGGTCATTTTGCCTTGAAGGCATGATTCACAAACTGGATATGACTCAAAAGTCAATGGACTCAATAGCCTGGATTTCTCCAATTTGTTAACCCTGTCTTCCGCTATATGATCTAGCCTTAGGTGCCACAGATACCTATCATTTAGACTATCTCTAGGCCTTTTAATTCCCATGACATTCATATTTTGCTCGATATGAAATACAGATACATCAATATGTAGCTGAAAAAGACCATTAATAAGAAAACCATTTGTAACTTTATTATTTTTATAAAATATATTACAATAGTTCTTATAAAAGCTAATCACATAGCCTTCTTGTGCTAAACATGAAACAGAAATCAAATTTCTACTTGCTGCAGGCACATAATAACAATCTCTAAGAACTAAATCTAATCCTAACGGTAATCGCAGAGGGTAGGTTTCCACGACCACAGCAGCAACTCTTGCTCTGTTCCCGATGTGTAGGATCATATCCCCATCCCTCAGCCTCCTGCTCTCCTCAAGACCCTGCATAGAAGTGCACAAATAAGCACTAGAACCAGAGTCAAGTACCCAACTGGATGCAGAGAAAACCGTAAGATTAGATTCTATAACGAGCATATCTCCAGAAGGACCATCTTTCTTATTCTTCAGGGTGGCCAGGTATTGAGGACAGTTCCGCTTCCAATGGCCATCTAAATTGCAGTGGAAATATTTTTCCTTTTCAGCAGCCTTCTTCTTCGGTTCCGTCTTCTTCTTCTTCCCATCCACCTTCTGCTTCTTCGCAGACTTCTTCTTCTTTCCAAAAGACTTTCTCTTAGAAGAAGTCCGTTCCACAGTAAGGACTGAGCCTTTTGAACCTTTCAAAGAAAGCTCAGCCATAACCAACATGTTCATTAACTCAACCAAGGTACACTGCATCTTATGCATATAGAAGTTCATGATGAACTGAGTATATGCATCAGACAAGGACTGAAGGATCATATCAATCTGAAAATCCCTATCTAAGATGACACCAAGCTTCTCAAGCTCCTCAATGTCCTTGATCATTGACAAACAATGATCTTGGACTGACTGCCCATCACGTATTTTAGTCTTAAAAAATCTTTGGCAGACTTGATACTTGGTTGCGCAACTTTGTTCACCAAACAACTCTTGTAGGTGAGCCAACATTTGGCGGGTAGTCTTAATGTTCTCATGCTGGCATTGCTAGACATGGCACCCAACATGTAGTACCTGACTTTGTTATCGTCATCCATCTACTTTTCTAGAGACGCTCTCTATTCAGCAGTCGGACGTGCTGGCATGGCAGGTGGGTCCTGGTCCAAGACATGAGTCAGTTTTTCAAAACCCAAAATAATTCTGTAGTTTTTTAACCAGTCTTTGAAATTAGATCCAGTCAATCTGTGGGTGTCTAGTATTTTGGTCAGGAGGTTGGACGCAGATATTTTTCCTGTAGAGAGTCAAGAGTTTCTAGTTAGATTTTGTAATCAGACTTAACCAATTTATTTAAAAATTTTATTTTTAAACAAATTAGGCTCCCACTATTTTCTCAGATCCTTACACTCCCTAGGTAGAGATGTGAAAATCTTCATGATTAGTGATTTCTAGTGGGTGGTGCGGTCTCACCGACTGGCTCAACACCTCACCTAACAGTTATTGGTGATGGGTCAACCGATGAGTGGACAACTCTTGTCCAATGATTTTCTAATTATGGTGCATCCAAAACTTGGTCTCTAATTCATGAAGCTCACCGTGTTCGAAATATTGCTCCAATCTTTAGTTAAGTCAGACCCACCATTTGCATGAATTAGATTCCTGATTGGGTCCCTCACCATATCCAAAATATTGAGCATAACCCATCCTCTAATCCATAGCATCCAATGCCTAATGGACATGGTTGCGTCTTCCCAATGTAACTAAACCACTGTAACCAGCCGAGAATAATCAACCCCGGGAAGGGCTCGCACATCCACAATGGTGGAAGACCTTAGACTTAATATTTTCTTAGGAAGATTTGATTTAGGTCTTATTAAACTTGACTTGACATAGTCATAATCATTATGACTATCCTAGTGGCATGGGTTAGCTCGAATTATTAGCCACCTCAAATCAGAACTGGATCGACACATATGGCCAAGTAAGTGAGATCGGTGGGAGGGATATGCCATTAACTTGATAAGAACGCATTCGAGTCGAGTAGCTTCCAATTAAAAACCAGTCGGTCGCATCTGTCCAACTTACCTTAGACACCAAATTGTTGAACCAGAATCAATTGGGTTAGTCTACAATCCAGGCTCTAACCACTGAGCCAAATTAGGTCTTAACTTGATCGACTCATATCTAAATGTGATTCGACCTTGACCTAGACTTAATCCTATTAGGCTGATCAATTATTAGCTTTCATGATCCCACCTAACCAACTTTTGATTCGGTTTGATCAACTGCTAAACCTAATTGAGCTACCCAAGCCCGAACTCAATTTTATGAAAATGACTTAGATCTGAAATTTTCAATTTTAGATCTAATTTAATTTCATAAGCTTAATTCATTAATTAAGTCTTGGGTTCATAAACAAAATATGTAAATAAATCCTAGGGTTTCAGGATTAAGGATTTTGCAGAAAAGTAAATTTTGATTTCTGATTAAGGATGAACGCGCAGCATCCCTACACGCCATAAGAACACCCCATTGAATAAGAGGAGAGGATCTTAAACCCTACTTTATTCTTATGACCGGATGGCTATGAGGAACACCTTAATCAGAAATATTAATTTAACTATAAAACTAGTTAAATCTAAGTTACATATCACATACATAATTTCAGATCTAACTTACACATGCTTTGCATACATCTCATGTATTAAAATCTGATCTAATTAGCATGCTTTTAGATCTGATACATCACATATAATATCTAAAAAATATGATTTAAATTGAACTATTCAATATAAAATCTATTCTAGACAGTTACTAGAATAATTCTACAACTGGTCTAGGCATGCAACAGATCAATCTTATGAATTAATTAAATTTTATTTTTTATTTTTTGATCAAAATATAGTATTTATAACATCAAAAAATTAGAGAATAAATTAGATCTAATTTATATTTAATCACATTAAAATATAAAACTATAAGACTATTCATAGATCAAACTACTCCTAGTCTAGTCATGCATCTCATACATGTTAAATCTACTTAGATTTAATTTTAATTTTTTTTGATTTTAGATCCTATCATATCTAATATGAAATCTGAAATCTATTAATATTAAATAAATAAAAATAAAAATTAAATTTAAATTAGATCTGAAATAGAGCCATCAACCTGGCTCTGATACCAGTTGAAGGAAAAAACTGACTTTTTCTTTATAGGATCTTTCAGATCTAATGAGATCTGAGGTGGAATATTTTAAAAAAAATTATCCTATGATATTTTAGATCTAAAATCTATTAGATCTATTTCCTATTATCTGATATTAAATCTAAAATTAAATCTAAAATTATGAGGAATAAAGAAATACCTCTAGGGTAATTAGATTACCCTGTAGATGATCACAGCAATGCCCGAAGTTCTAAAATAACCACATAGTTGCCTGACCTCTATCGATATCCACTCAAGTAGGATCTAGATCATCTTCTCCTTGTGAATCTTCACTCCAAAAATTAAATCTGGATCTGATCTGAAAGTTTTCAAAAGAGCTTCTGAAGCTGGAGCAGCAGTTTCTTAACAGATTGCTGCAGCCTCCTGATCAAGGAGCCACCATGCCTTGGACAAGCACCAGATGGATGCCCAACCTCTTGGACATGAAGAGGGGAGGAAGAGGAGCAGAAAGGGCATGGAGAAGTGGAGAGGATTTAGGCTTTTGCTGGTTATTAAGTAGAGTCTCAAAACCCTAGGTGCAGATAGGGTTTAAATAGACCCTGCTGCGCCATGCAGTGCCACATCATTCGACCAATCAAAAATTTTAATTAATTTTAAAAAAAATTTGATTGGTGGAGTGATCTCATCTGATCATATCAGATAAAAATCTCCACAATCCTCCTACTGTTGGTGCCAAGACTAGATAAGCACAGTGAGATTGGCGCCCCACAGTCCAAGTTGATCAAGGGATTAGAGTCCTCATCTCATGGGACTCTATCCTTATCCACTTGGGGCGCACGTCCAATCTGAATATGGTGCCCACTTTGAGGCCCAATTTAGCAGGTGGATACTCTACAAAAAATCTCCAATGACCTCTTGCCAAGTGGCCTTCAGTCCAAGGTCCATGGGTCAACGTTTGATCAATGTTCTAAAATGGAAATGACAGGTGACAGGAATTAGCAGGTGTTGTCTTAAATTTATCTCATGAATTAAGACAAGTCTTTTCTGAATTGGACTGGCTCCAGTCAGACTGAGAGAAACCTTCTCAAGGTTCTCTGGGTGAGCCAAATCATATTTGGCTCAATCGAGATAGAAAAGATTACATGAGGAGAAAGTTAGGCTCAATCGTGTGCTAGCATGATTTTCTTGAACCTAATTGGATCTAATCCAAATCAATCAAACTAGACTAGCTCAATTGATGATATCCAGACCCTAACTCTTGTTTGTGTGATCCAGTTAGATTTATTTTCATATGGTAATGAGACATGTCGTGATCTCATCATCAACATCATTGAAACTCCTTTCGATGAACCAGAACTCTTCTGATTCAGACAATTAGAATGATCGATCATCAAGATCCTTCTAATTGCTCCCAAAATCTACCAGTGATACCTAGCAGTATATGATGGCAATCTATCAGAAATGAAGATGAACCTCTCGATACAGCTACCTTTGTGATTGAGTTCTTCTATCATGAGTCCTGGACTGAATTAGGGTTAATATGAACTCGTCAAACCCAACATCAGTCATATGAATCAATCGATCGATCCAAGTCTGATGTGAAATCTTAATGGAAAACTCTTTTTCATTATTTCACTCTGCCATGGCCATGGGTTTAAGGACTCAATCTTTCAATCATCATAGGACTACTCTTCTGTCCACCGAGGTTGATAGATCGCATCTTGATGCAATTTGGTTCCTACAATGAAATGCTACAGCCAACATACACCTCAGGGTTTTGAATGGCTAGGAGATCGAGTTATGGTGTAGTCAAACTATAACACACTCAAGGTGAACTGTCGATGTACCTCAGTCAAAGAACTAAACACACAGCTGCAGCATCGAGCTAGTCATCGACGAGAAGGTAGACTTCCTTATGACTGCTCGAGGTGGTCACGCTTAGTACTCTCGTTCTCAATGAATACTTATACTCTTGCTCCGGTATCTCCACACCGTAGACTCAAGACATCTATCCTAAAAGAGCGATCGTACACCAACCTTCGGATCGATCACCATCCTCGTGA